>NC_071985.2:167423500-167724500 GCF_028885655.2 Pongo abelii
ACAGGCAATAACAAATGCTGGCAACAGTGTAGAAAAAGGGAACCTTTGTACACTGTTGGTGGGAATGTAAATTGGTACAAACACTATGAAGAACAGTTTGGAAGTTCCTTAAAAAACTAATATTGAGCTACCATATGATCTAGCAGTGAGTTTACCCAATGGGTACATAGGTGTATATATTTATAGGGTACATGAGATATTTTGATACAGGCATGCAATGTGTAATAATCATATCATGGAGAATGGGGTATTCATCCCCTCAAGCATTTATCCTTTGTATTACAAACAATTCAGTTACACTCTTTTAGTAATGTATAATTAAGTCATTACTGACTACAGTCACCCTGTTGTGCTAGCAAATACTAGGTCTTATTCATTCTTTCTAACTACTTTTAATGTAAGCATTAACCATCCCCACCTCCCCCACAATCCCCTACTACCCTTAGCAGACTCTGGCCACCATCGTTGGATGCGCCATGCCCATGAGTTCAATTGTTTTGATTTTTAGATCCCACAAATCTGCCACTGTAGAACCAAAGGTGCTATAGACAATATGTAGACAAATACACATGGCTGTGTTATAATAAAACTTTCTATTACTTGCTTATACAGCACATATATCAGAGACCATGCTCTTTTTTCTTTAGTCTGCTCTCAGAACACACTACTTTGTATAGAGTCTATTCTTTTTTTAAAAGATTTTTTATTTTAAAAATTAAAATACTAAACAATTTTTCAACAAATATAATGCATAATCAAAAATATTTTGTTCTAATTTATGTCCAATTCAGAAAATAATAAGTGGGAAAAATGGAACATGGGGAAAAGGTAAAAAGGGAGAAAGAGATACACAAAATCATAAAGGTAAAATAAACGGGGGGGAGAAATGCAAGAACAGGAACAAATGCAAACTTTAGGATGTAAAATCCCCAGGAACAGGGACATTTTCTGTCTTGTTCAGTGCTGCATTGCAGACACTACAATACAGCCTGGTTCATGGTTTTAGCTTCTAAGATAGTCTTGGGAGACAAATCTTTCCTAGCAGGAATAACAAGCTTTCATTCTAAGGATTAATTTAGATCATCAGACTATCTTCATTTTAAGTATTGTGGAAGACATTAGGAAGCAAAGTCCCTAATTATGTCTATAATTATGAAAAAATCATATTTAAAAAGTCTTTGGTAGCAAGAAAGACTGTAATATACCCAAAGACGGGAATGTTTTTCCACTTGTTTCTTCACTTATATCACTTGTTTCGTTTCTTTTAAGAAAGTAAACACTGCATTTTTTAGTTTATTTGGTATATATAGTTTTGCAAAATATGCATTTTCGTGCCTCTCTTTTTATTTCCTATTATTCCATTACTGTCTTTGCATTTGTATAGAGTCCATTCTAAGGAAAAGGTTCTTTTCTCTTCCTGCTTTACAGGTGTGTGGGTAGCTGATTTTATGGTTGAGTTCTTTTACATACAGAATTTAGGTATTCATTACTGTACTCTCTTACAGGCCAAGGCTTCGTATCACTTGGAAATAGAAAATGAAGAGAGTGAGATGGTTGAGGGAGGAGGGTGATAAGTTTGATAACCATATTCTGAGAAGCCAGTTTGGCCTTAAGGCATTAGCTCTCTCCCTTGCCCTCTTAACAAAGCCCACTAATGATTTTCCATTTATTCCCACAAACACTTTCTCCTTTTCATTCTTTATAGCTAAGAGATAATGTGAGCACATTTCTCTCTTGGGCATGCATAGCAGAGTTAGGGCATCTCTTTTTATTACTGGCTTCCATCCTGAACAGAGACAACCAATGCTGGTTTCACTGGACTTGAAAAAATCACATTCGTTATTTATGGACATGTCAATTTCTCCTTTGGATATAAGATGGTATGTTTGGAGCTTTTCCATTTTCATAAAATTTCCTTAGAAACATTTGCCCTGCAGAATAATATACTTGTATTGCAGATGAAAGAGTCTGGTATAAGGGTCATTCTGAAGGGTTTAGCTAAATGCAAATAAACTGAAACTACCGTGGGCCACGTGTTAATTACATATAACTGATACTTTCTATCGTAGAAAGGAAATAAGCAAAAATAAAAAAAAAATTTTACCCAATTCAGTGAGAAAAGCAATAACATATAATGCAAAATCTATTGATATTAGTAGATCAATTATTGAATTATTTATTCAGAATCTAGGTAATGTAGTTAAACTCTGCTCAATGTATATTTTTTACTGTGTCCGTATAAAAAAGCTACTTTTATCTAATCCTGAGCCTTATGTATCTTAGAGAACCTCTGCTGCACAGAACCATACAACTAACAATTAACACGTAAGCAATAACATTTATTGCAAAAAGGATTCCAGTTTTGGTTTTCTTTTCCATTTGCACTAAGCTACATTTTCTCTTATATCCCTCTGTATTTAATGTTGGATGCATCCATCTTTCCTTCTTTTTGATATATTTTTGCTCCTGGATCACATGAAACCTCTTCTAATTACTTTCTTCATTTTAAATGCTCATTATTCATAGCTGTTACGGAAAAATTAGAAAACACAGGTAGGAAAAAGGGAGTAAATCATTCAAAATTTCACTACTCGGTGATAACCACCATTAAAATGTTGGTTCTTCCTGATCTATATATACTTTATATGTAAATATATAATTTTAAAACATGGAATATGTTTCCACATATTCTCCTGTAGTTCTGGTCTCACTCTGTCACCCAGGTTGGAGTGCGATGGCACAATCATAGCTCACTGCAACCTCGAACTTCTGGGCTCAAGGGACCTTCCTGCCTCAGCCTACCAAGTGGCTGGGATTACTGGCATAAGCCACCACACTCAGGTTGTTTTTCTTTAAACACTTTTTTTATTGATAAATATAGACTCATATCCTAATTTTAAAGGATTCCATAAAATTCAAACAGATGTATAAATGATAATTCAGTAAAACTTTATCATTGAACTTTTAGATTGCTTCATTGACAAAAATATCGCTGAAAAAAATCTTTGCATTATTTTTCATTCCTTAGGATAGATTTCTAAAAGAAAATTACTGGATTGAAAATATGTAATTTTTAAGACTGTTGATGCATTTTGTCAAATTATTCTTCCAAATGGCTGCAACAATTACATTTCCACCTGGATTATGTAAAAGCACCTGCTTTCCCACTCCTCAATGATACCCAGTATTTACACACTTATGCTAACTTCCTTCTAAGTAGCATCTTTTTATTATTAAGTGGTTGATATGGGTTTAAAAAGGACAAAGGGGCTGGGCACAGTGGCTCACGCCTATAATCCAAACAGTTTGGGGGGCCCAGGAGGGAGGATCATTTGAGCGCAGGAGTTGGAGACCAACCTGGGCAACAGAGAAAGATCCCATCTCTACAATCATTTTTTAAATCAGTTGGGTGTGATGGCACACACCTGTGGTCCCAGCTACTTGGGAGCCTGAGATGGGAGGATCACATGAACCTGGGTGTTCAGTGAGCTATGATCATGCCCTTGTACTCTGGCCTGGGTGACAGAGCAAGACCCTGTCCCTTTAAAAAAAAAAAAAAAAAGGAGAGGGGAGAGCTGGCAAGATGGCCAAATAAGAACAGCTCCGGTCTGCAGCTCCCAGTGAGACCAAGGCAGAAGGCGGGTGATTTCTGTGTTTCCAACTGAGGTACCCGGTTCATCTCAATGGTACTGGTTAGACAATGGGTGCAGCCCATGGAGGGCAAGCAGAAGCAGGGTGGGGCATTGCCTCACCAGGGAAGCGCAAGGGGCCAGAGAACTTCCTCCCCTAGCCAAGGGAAGCCCTGAGGGACTGTGCTATCTGGCCCAGATACTACGCTTTTCCCACGGTTTTTGCAACCCACAAACCAGGAGATTCCCTCCTGTGCCTACACCACCAGGGCCCTGGGTTTCAAGCACAAAACTGGGTGACTGTTCGGGCAGACACCCAGCTAGCTGCAGGAATTTTTTTTGTACCCCAGTGGTGCCTGGAACCCCAGCGAGACAGAACCATTCACCTCCCCAGAAAGGGGCCTGAAGCCAGGGAGCCAAGTGGTCTTGCTCAGTGGGTCGCACTCCCACAGAGCCCAGCTAGCTAAGAACCACTGGCTTGAAATTCTCACTACCAGCACAGCAGTCTGAAGTCAACCTGGGACAATTGCGCTTGGTGGGGGAGGGGTGTTCGCCATTACTGAGGCTTGAGTAGGCAGTTTTCCCCTCACAGTATTAAGAAAACTACTGGGAAGTTCAGACTGTGCAGAACTCACTGCAGCATGGCAAAGCACCTGGGGCCAGACTGCCTCTCTAGATTCCTTCTCACTGGGCCGGACATCTCTGAAAGAAAGGCAGCAGCCCCATTCAGGGGCTTATAGATAAAACTCCCATCTCCCTGGGACAGAGCACCTGGGGGATGGGGCAGCTGTGGGCACAGCTTCAGCAGACGTAAATGTTCCTGCCTGCCGCTCTGAAGACAGCAGTGGATCTCCCAGCACAGCGCTCAAGCTCTGCTAAGGGACAGACTGCCTCCTCAAGTGGGTCCCTGACCCCCATGCCTCCTGAGTGGGAAACACCTCCCAGCAGGGATTGACAGACACCTCATACAGGAGAGCTCCAGCTGGCATCTGGCAGGTGCCCCTCTGGGACAAAGCTTTCATAGTAAGGAGCAGGCAGCAATCTTTGCTGTTCTGCAGCCTCTGCTGGTAATACCCAGGCAAACAGGGTCTGGAGTGGACCTCCAGGAAACTCCAGCAGACCTGCAGAAGAGAGGCCTGACTGTTAGCAGGAAAACCAACGAACAGAAAGCAATAACATCAGCATCAACAAAAAGGACACCCACAGAAAAACCCCATCCAAAGGCCATCAGCATCAAAGATCAAAGGTAGATAAATCCATGAAGATGAGGAAAAACCAGCACAAAAATGCTGAAAATTTCAAAGACCAGAATGCCTCTTCTCCTCCAAATGATCGCAACTCTTCTCCAGCAAGGGCACAAAACTGGGCAGAGAATGAGTTTGACGAATTGACAGAAGCAGGCTTCAGAATGTGGGTAATAACAAACTCCTCTGAGCTAGAGGAGCATATTCTAACCCAATGCAAGGAAGCTAAGAACCTTCGTAAAAGGTTACAGGAACTGCTAACTAAAATAACCAGTTTAAAGAACATACATGACCTGATGGAGCTGAAAAACACAGCACAAGAACTTTGTGAAGCATACATAAGTATCAATAGCTGTATCAATTGAGTGGAAGAAAGGATATCAGAGATTGAAGATCAACTTAATGAAGTAAAGTGTGAAGATAAGATTAGAGAAAAAAGAACGAAAAGGAACAAACAAAGCCTCCAAGAAATATGGGACTATGTGAAAAGACCAAACCTACAATTGATTGGTATACCCGAAAGTGATGAGGGGTTGGGGGGCACAGGAGGGAGAGCATTAGGACAAATACCTAAAGCATGCAGGGCTTAAAACCTAGATGACGGGTTGATGGGTGCTGCAAACCACCATGGCACGTGCAGGTGACAAACCTGTACATTCTGCACACATATCCCAGAACTTAAAGTATAATTAAAAAAAAAAAAGGAAGAAAGACTAGTATTATTTAGTAACTCCCTTAAGGATTATTGGTTGTTCCCCATTCACATCATGGAGCCCCACATCAAATCTCTAGCTCCTGTTAATATAAATCCATATTTCTTATTATTCTTGTAGTTAAATTAAATGTATTAAGAATTGCTTGTTTTCAGCAAAGCCACTATTAAACCTCAAAATGTTATTCATTTCAAGATCCTGCAGCTACCAATCTAAAAATCTTTTAACTAAATCCCTAAGGCTGAATTTGGCATCCTCTCTCAGTGGTTAAATAAAATAAGCAACAAAGTAAATAGGCTTAAATTGAGCTGCCAGTTTAAGACTTGGGATTTTATCATCTTCTGACTGAAATTTGACCCAGCTATTTTTTGACTTCTAATTACTTCTATACAGGTGATCCTTCTCCAGTGTTCTTCAAAATAGAGATTGCCAGAAAATTTTCTTCAGCTGAATCCTCAGCTCCTTGATAATGTAAGAAAAAAGAGAAAATTCTGTGGACTTTCCTGGTCCCAGTTGTGGTTTAAAAAAATAATAACAACAGAATGTTAAAAAGAGAACTTTTCTATCTCAGTTTTGATGAATGTGGTACATAGCAGATATCATAGAAAAAGAGGGAATCCTCCCTAACTCATTTTATGAGGCCAGCATCATCCTGATACCAAAGCTGGGCAGAGACACAACCAAAAAAGAGAATTTCAGACAAATATCCTTGATGAACATTGATGCAAAAATCCTCAATAAAATACTGGCAAACCAAATCCAGCAGCACATCAAAAAGCTTATCCACCATGAACAAGTGGGCTTCATCCCTGGGATGCAAGGCTGGTTCAACATATGCAAATCAATAAATGTAATCCAGCATATAAACAGAACCAAAGACAAAAACCACATGATCATCTCAATAGATGCAGAAAAGGCCTTTGACAAAATTCAACAACGCTTCATGCTAAAAACTCTCAATAAATTAGGTATTGATGGGACGTATCTCAAAATAATAAGAGCTATCTACGACAAACCCACAGCCAATATCATACTGAATGGGCAAAAACTGGAAGCATTCCCTTTGAAAACTGGCACAAGACAGGGATGCCCTCTCTCACCACTCCTATTCAACGTAGTGTTGGAAGTTCTGGCCAGGGCAATTAGGCAGGAGAAGGAAATAAAGGGTATTCAATTAGGAAAAGAGGAAGTCAAATTGTCCCTGTTTGCAGATGACATGATTGTATATCTAGAAAACCCCATTGTCTCAGCCCAAAATCTCCTTAAGCTGATAAGCAACTTCAGCAAAGTCTCAGGATACAAAATCAATGTACAAAAATCACAAGCATTCTTATACACCAATAACAGACAAACAGAGAGCCAAATCATGAGTGAACTCCCATTCACAATTGCTTCAAAGAGAATAAAATACCTAGGAATCCAACTTACAAGGGATGTGAGGGACCTCTTCAAGGAGAACTACAAACCACTGCTCAAGGAAATAAAAGAGGATACAAACAAATGGAAGAACATTCCATGCTCATGGGTAGGAAGAATCAATATCGTGAAAATGGTCATACTGCCCACGGTAATTTATAGATTCAATGCCATCCCCATCAAGCTACCAATGACTTTCTTCACAGAATTGGAAAAAACTACTTTAAAGTTCATATGGAACCAAAAAAGAGCCCGCATTGCCAAGTCAAACCTAAGCCAAAAGAACAAAGCTGGAGGCATCACCCTACCTGACTTCAAACTATACTACAAGGCTACAGTAACCAAAACAGCATGGTACTGGTACCAAAACAGAGATATAGATCAATGGAACAGAACAGAGCCCTCAGAAATAACGCCGCATATCTACAACTATCTGATCTTTGACAAACCTGAGAAAAACAAGCAATGGGGAAAGGATTCCCTATTTCATAAATGGTGCTGGGGAAACTGGCTAGCCATATGTAGAAAGCTGAAACTGGATCCCTTCCTTACACCTTATACAAAAATTAATTCAAGATGGATTAAAGACTTAAACATTAGACCTAAAACCATAAAAACCCTAGAAGAAAACCTAGGCATTACCATTCAGGACATAGGCATGGGCAAGGACTTCATGTCTAAAACACCAAAAGCAATAGCAACAAAAGCCAAAATTGACAAATGGGATCTAATTAAACTAAAGAGCTTCTGCACAGCAAAAGAAACTACCATCAGAGTGAACAGGCAACCTACAAAATGGGAGAAAATTTTCGCAACCTACTCATCTGACAAAGGGCTAATATCCAGAATCTACAATGAACTCCAACAAATTTACAAGAAAAAAACAAACAACCCCATCAAAAAGTGGGCGAAGGACATGAACAGACACTTCTCAAAAGAAGACATTTATGCAGCCAAAAAACACATGAAAAAATGCTCACCATCACTGGCCATCAGAGAAATGCAAATCAAAACCACAATGAGATACCATCTCACACCAGTTAGAATGGCAATCATTAAAAAGTCAGGAAACAACAGGTGCTGGAGAGGATGTGGAGAAATAGGAACACTTTTACACTGTTGGTGGGACTGTAAACTAGTTCAACCCTTGTGGAAGTCAGTGTGGCGATTCCTCAGGGATCTAGAACTAGAAATACCATTTGACCCAGCCATCCCATTACTGAGTATATACCCAAAGGACTATAAATCATGCTGCTATAAAGACACATGCACACGTATGTTTATTGAGGCACTATTCACAATAGCAAAGACTTGGAACCAACCCAAATGTCCAACAATGATAGACTGGATTAAGAAAATGTGGCACATATACACCATGGAATACTATGCAGCCATAAAAAATGATGAGTTCATGTCCTTTGTAGGGACATGGATGAAATTGGAAATCATCATTCTCAGTAAACTATCGCAAGAATAAAAAACCAAACACCGCATATTCTCACTCATAGGTGGGAATTGAACAATGAGAACACATGGACTCAGGAAGGGGAACATCACACTCTGGGGACTGTTGTGGGGTGGGGGGAGGGGGGAGGGATAGCATTAGGAGATATACCTAATGCTAAATGACAAGTTAATGGGTGCAGCACACCAGCATGGCACATGTATACGTATGTAACTTACCTGCACGTTGCGCACATGTACCATAGAGCCTAAAGTATAATAATAATAATAATAATAATAATAATAATAATAAAAAGAAAAAAAAAAGGTAGGTAGCCCTACCTTTTACTATGTATTAGGTTGGTGCAAAAGCAATTTTAATGGCAAAAACCGCAATTGCCTTTGCACCAACCTAATATATAAGGGAAAATTGATATCTTGGACTGGACAACTTTAACATGTGAATCCAGACGATTTTGAAACTTAAAGAGACAGACCTGTCTATTGAAGCCTGGCAGACACAGTTTTATCCAGGAAAAGGAAAATATTTTCTCCCTGGGAAAAAAAAAAAAAAAGTATTCCAGGGGACAATGGCAGACTGATAGCTAGCTTCCTAAGTACCAAGCAGTCTTCTAAATGCTTTGTCAGTGCTAACTCTTTTAATCCTCACCACACTCCTGGGAGGCAGATATTATTTTTAACCCCATTTTGAGGACCTATGAGGATGCTGAGGTACAAAGAGTTTAACTAATTTGACAAAGGTCACAGAGCTGCTAAATACCCAAGTTAGGATTAGATATTTAGCAATCTGATTCCATCAAGCTCCAAAGTTGGATGCATTCATTGAAAATTATGTAGTGAAATAACTGAAACTCCTCATGGCCATTTTAGAGGAAAAAGTGCTTGGGGGCATTAGGAATCATGAACAATCTATCCTCACTCCTTGGCACATAGTATAAGCAATCTCATTAATTGCCTGGGGGTCCTTACCTTCCAGTGATTACTAACCTAGGGAGCAAAGATCATGTTTCTAAAATTAAGCTGTAACCTTCTTGCAATTAATGAGAGACAATTTCATACTTTTTTGCATAAATGTTGCATATGTAGGACCGTAATAATCATCTGTGGTGATAACATGTGAATTTAAGGAGATTTCATGGGAAAAGACAATTATTTTTCTGCTAGTGATTCAAACTTGATTCAAGATAGGTTTTGAGTGAATTGTGAACATAGGCTTGATCTAAAGCTGGTGAAATATGCCTTGCATTTTCCATATTTTCTATTGCTACCTGGGATCTAATATTTACTGGGGTAGAGAGAAAGCCAACAATTACCAAGCATCTTTTATATACCAGATGATTTCATTGTAGGTTATTACCTTATAGAATTCTCACGAGAAAGATAATTGAAGTAATTGCCAGTATCTCCATTTGGCCGATTTTAACAATAACTAACATTAGTTGAGCACTTCCCCTGTGCCAGGCACTATTTTAATTTTTAGATGAATTCATTGATCCCTGCAATAATGTTATGAATTATTATTTATCTTACTTTACAGATGGGGAAACTGGAGCATTCACAGGTTAAAAACTTCCCCAATATTTTGCCATTTAGGACATGGCAACGTGGGTATTTGAAACCAGGAAGTCGCCGGGGGGGGTGGCTCAGCCAGGCGTGGTGACTCACACCTGTAATCCTACCAGTTTAGGAGGCCAAGGTGGGTGGATCACTTAAGGCCAGAAGTTCAAGGCCAGCCTAGCCATCATGGCAAAACCCCATTTCTACTAAAAATACAAAAATTAGCTGGGTGTGGTGGCAAGCGTGTAATCTCAGCTACTTGGCAGGCTGAAGCACAAGAATCGCTTGAACCCAGGAGGCAGAGGTTGCAGTGAGCCAAGATTATGCCACTGCACTCCAGCCTGGGTGACAGAGTGAGACTCTGTCCAAAAAAAAAAAAAAAGTTCATGAACCCGGGAATTCTGTAGCAAAGCCCATATGTTCACTTATACTTCCTCACAGATGAAGTAAACTGGAATTCTGGATGTTCAAGACATGTTCATATCTAAGGGTCCTAGTAAAAGAAGAAGGCTGGATTTGAAATCTAGTCCCTTGGACTTGTGTGCTTTTCTGTACACTCTCTCTTCCTGATCTAATGGAGTCACCCCACCCACACTTCCCCCAAAAGAACATACAGCTTTACTCCTAGGTCTCCTATTTGGGACTTCTATTTCAGTATCTTGAACATTGCAAAGACTATTCTTGTCATCTTCTCTTTGTACATTTATGAGTCAGAGATGCTAGCAGAACTTAATAAAAACTTCTCTTGTTCTTGGTTTTATATACAATAGAAAGTTGTTAGTGTTCTGGGTCTCAGGAGCAGAACTTCACTTCCACTTTTAATCAACACCTACATAGACTTTTAGAGTTCAAACTCTCAGCTGGTGTCCTAAATCAGACATAATCCACTGTTTAATAATCAAGGCCTGTCTTAACTAGGTTGAGGGGAAGGAACTTGTCTTGTTCTTCTTCATATCTGCTATAGCCATGTGCCTCAGTTGTGAGACCGGTTGAGAAGACATGGAATCTAGAACCAAGTGGAGTGGCATCATGAACTTAGCTACAGAGCAGATTCCAAGAGATGGCCAAGAATCTCCCTCGCAATGTCCTAAGGGAACAACTGATATTCAAAATATTTAACAACCAGAAGGAACTCCCAACCAATCAGAATGGGCACCAGCTGCTAAAATATATCATTGTGTGATGACTGAATATCCTTCCTGCCTAAAAGTGATACTAGTTATGGCATACTACTTAGGAATACTAGCTCTGGAATTAGATGACCTGACTGGAATCATGCTGCTATTTAACCTTAGGGCAATTTTCTTTGCCTGTCTGTACTTAATCCCCTTATCTTTAGAAAGCATGTCAAAATAGTACTTTATAGGGTTGTTATAGGGCAGTCATGAAAATTAAGTAAGCTAGAATAGACTAAGCATTTCGAATTATGCCAAACACATAAATGCTCGAATTATGCCAAACACAAAAATGCTCAGTTATTGTTAATTTCTCTAAACTACAGGGTCCAATCTGTGCAAGTAGCCCACCAGACAGAGGTGAAACCTGCAGTCAGATTGTCCAGAGATGTCCAGTGTCTGACCATTGTGAAGCAAAACCCCTGCAGGTCAGTCAAATAGGGACATATTCTTAGCCATAGGAAGGAGGCTGGGCAGGTCTAGGAACAAAGGCATCTTACTCAAAAGGTTTCATCCAGGTTCAGCAGATGCTGGGCTTAAAGCAACAAGATTTACTCCAGAATCCCCCCACTGATGAGGGTGAGGCATGTGGCAAGGTCTTCTAACACAAACTTGTGGACTGGGTGGGGTGCTGATCTTTAAGCTGATCATTATTGATGTCTATAGCTAAGAAGAGCTGGAGAGACAAAGACCTCCCTAAATTTCCCTACAAATTTAGATACTCAAGAGGACAGTGTTGATGATGTTGAAAGAATCATTTAGTTATTCATCGCATTAAAACATTTTCTTGAGGGCTTATTATGAGCTAGGCACTATGCTATTCAGAAAAGAATAAGGCTAACAATGGTCCAAAATGAATTGTATGCCATATTCCAAATTTATCATCTTTTAAAGCTTGTATTGACAGCCTAGAAAGGTAAATAGCCTTACTTTGTTAGGGAGCTTCTAGTTTCTACAAATTTGTTTGTCTAGTATCCTAGATATCAGGGTAAGAAATATTTAGATTGTAAATTTCACACTCTGACCCCAAAGTTCTCAACCCAAAGCAGTACCTAACCTTCTAACACTTCTAAATTTCAATCAGAGAGCTGCGGTTTTAAAAAAAGCTTTAAAAAAGCTCCTCCTCCTTGAGAGTGCTAGTAATGTAGGGCAGATGTGATGAGTAAAGCAGGAAGAAAAATATCCATCTTAGCATATTTCATTTCTTCCCTCAGAAAGATAATGACATACTGATTTTTTATTTCTCTAAGGTGAGAGCTAAAAGGTCTTAGAAAATAAACATGTAGTGCCTCTGTGGAGAAAAGCTTTGTTCATCTCTTTGGCTTCTCTCTGCTTTTTTTGGTAAGAAAGTATTTTTTTTTAATAATGTGGCCTAGGAGGGAGTGTGTACTCTGCCTCTGTAAGTTCTAGTTTCATAATGGAGCCAGAGAGGTCGGAGACAAAGCAAATGCAGGATTCAGAGCTTCAGGCCAGAGATATCTGCAAGAGCCAGCACAGCACCCACCAGTTCAATTTCATGAAATTGAATTTTCCCACAGTGATAGATGCTTTAGAAATACAGGACCCCAGGTCAGCACTGCTCAACACACACACACACACACACACACACACACACACACACACACACACACACACACACACTTTGTGCCTTTGTTCTTAACCCTTGAAATAGACAGTAAAAGGTACATACCTAATTGAAAAAAATTTTCTCTTCCTTTAGGCTCTTAATAAGCTGATTATCTCTTACTTAAAGGAGCAAACGCCGTCATTTTTATAGTGTCATGCAGCAAATGGCCTCCCAGCAGGCGTGTAGTAGCTCAGCTTGAAACACAGCTGGTATTAGGTTCCAGAAGATGAAATTGAGAAAAGGAGCTCCATCTCCACCTTTAATCAGTGGCTCTCTGCAGCACCCACCTCAGCAGGTGGTCTGCGTTCTGCACTTTTTCTCCCACTTGAGGGAAAATGGAAGGTGGTAATGAGAAGAGAAAGAAGACAACAGCAGGTGGCCAGTGACCCAGCCATCCTGGGACTATCACTTCCCTTCATTGTCTGCCAAACATACACATACTTTGCTTTTCTAATTCTAACCCTATGAACTTCCCTGGAGTTGGGCCCTGGCAACATATGTGCTAAAAGTTTTTAAATCCATTCTAAACATCACAGTGCCCTGAGCAAAATAGTTAACCCAAAAAATCATAAAGATAGAGAACAGAAACATGAGAAAATCCAAGCTTACAATTTCCAAATCCTATTCACACATTCAAACAAATATTTGAGTATTAAATATCTATTGAGTGACCACTACAGGACAGACGCAGACGGCCTTCACAAAAGTGAGGAAAATAGTGATAGCTCATGCCCCAAGGAGCTTGCATGGGAGAAACAGAACATAGGTCAAATGAGTGCATATTGCAACAATGTTTAGTGCTAACAAGGAGAAGTTCAAAGTGCCATAAAGGAAAATTTTAGAAGAATTTTATCTGGACTGAGGGGAGATATACAGGATGAAGAGGAGTTACTAGAGGTAGAGGGTGGAGGGAAGAGGAGCGTGCATTTCCAACAGAGAATGCAGCACAGGCAAATGTCCTGTGGTGGGAAGCAGCACCGTGAGAACTGTAGGCAGGATGGAGTGGCTGGACCACTGAGAGCTGTGAGGAAATGGTATGAGATGAGGCTAAAGGGTTTTGTATCCTATGTTAAGGACCTGCGACTCAATCCTAGAAGCAGTGGAAAACCATTGAAGATTGTTTTTTGAGGGGAAAGGGGAAATGTTTTGCATTCTAGCAAGCTCTCTCTGGTTGCTTTAGTGAAAATAAACTAGAGGCAACCAAGGATACAAAGAATAGTTAGGTGGTTTCTGAAGAATTCCAGGCAAAATGGATGGTGGCTCTGGCTAGTGCTGACAGTAGAGATGGAAAGAGGTAAACAGAGCTTAGATGACTTTAAGAAGTAATTGGTATATTATTTTGGTATTCACAACTCCAATAACCATTTTTTACTCATTCATTCATTTAAAAAATCATTTCTGAAATGACTGCTATGAGCTAGACTGTGAAAGAATAATTAAAATGAATAAAGATACAGTTCTAATTGGAAGACACTGCAAGAGTCCACTTAGCAGAGCAGTCAAGGACATGGTTTTGGAGTCAGATAAATACTGGCTTCAATTCTGATCATGCTTTTAACCAGCTGTGTATCAGTGAGCAGGTCAAAGACCCTGAGCCACTTTCATAAATGGAAATAAATGGTACCTACCTCATAGGGTTGTCGTGAGGATAAAATGAAGTAATGCACATCAAATTAATGACAAGATGATTGCATTTAGAACATCTGGAAATATTTTTTGGAGATAGGATCTCTCTATGTTGCTCAGGCTGGTCTCAAAATCCTGTGCTGAAGTGATCCTCCCGCCTCAGCCTCCAGAGTAGCTGAGACTACATGCGTGCACCACCACACCAAGTACACAACATTTTTAATACAGAAAAGGTAGCTATTTTTCTGGGCTGTTAACAATTAAAGAATCAAAGATACATAGACGTTGGTGTATTTGCAAATGTAATGACTTATTGGAAGGATACATGGATGTAAAATGGATACTTGGAGAGCCCATTCTAGTTGGGTAACACGAAGTCCCTGTAAGCCAGCCACCTATCCTAGAAGCTGTGCTATACTTCACACATCCTCTGTCCCAGATGTGTAAACTGATAGAGAAGACACCTGCAACACAACCTGTGTTATGTAAATATCTCCTTCCATATCCTCTGTAAACATTAGTCACAACATCCACTCATGTCTGTTATGGCTGCAAACAATATTATTACTTCCATCACTCAAAGGTAGCTATAGACTAATACATAGACTAAAACCTACACTAGCATACTGGTTTGACCTGCAAAACTTTGCTATTGTTATCTTTCTTATAAATAAAACACTGTAGCAATGAATAACATTTTCTATATAACTGCTAACAACTTTGAGCAATTCTGTCCTGGATGCTGATGCATCGATGAGTAGATTGACATTGTTGACTGGCTGGTTGAAGTCAGACCCCCTCTATGTTTTGAGCAAGGAATCATTGAAGAAAATAAAGTTGCCTTAGAAAAACTCCCTCCACCAACTTTTACTCCATTCAAAAGCTTTTAGAGGAATTCATGTATATCAAAGTAACCACAGAACATTTCAGAATAAATAAAACTAATTCTGAAAGCAGTTTGAAAATCCTTGGAGCAATGGTACTGCCTATACTTGGTGTAGAAATGTTTATCAGGAAAAGAAGCCATTTGAAGTCCAAAGTTAAATAAACACTTTAACCAATAAAATCCATGTAGAAAAAAAATCTGCCAAAAGGAACATTTATATATCAGGAAATTATATAAGCATTTCATAATTTTTAGTTTCATTTTCTTTAACTTTATTTTAGTGATTAACTTTGGATTTAGTGTGTTTTCAATAGAGTCTCAGAAACAGATCACAGATTTTAACCTTGATCCTATAGGAGTAAAGGTTCTACTCACAGAGGCTCACTTGTGACCATCACCCAGAGAAAATTTTAAAGCAGTGGTTTTCAAGCTGTTCTCAGTATCCTAATAATTCTTCAGAGATGTCTCAGGGCTGCCATGGGGCTGGGGAAGGCTAGGAATTCCCCAGGTGAGTACAGCAAACTCTGGTCCCAATACCAGCGTCATCTGTTTTATCTGCTGGTCTTCAGTACTAAATTTCACGGAAAGCGTTTGCTGTTTTTTTTTATTTTTTATTTTTTATTTTTTGAGACAGGATCTCACTCTGTTGCCCAGGCTGTAGTGAAATGGTGTGATCACAGCTCACTGCAGCCTTGAGTTCCTGGGCTCAAGCGATCCTCTCACCTCAGCCTCCTGAGTGGCTGGGACTACAGGTGCATGCTGCCATACCGAGCTAATTTATTTGTTTTATATTATTTTGTAGAGAGGCAGGTTTTGCTTTGTTGCCAAGGCTCATCTCGAACTCCTAAGCTCAACCAATCCTCCCTCCTCCGCCTCCCCAAAGCCTCAGATCTTTTTTTCCCTCTATAACCATTCTTTCTTCCTGTTATTCTTCTTGTCTTTCTTTCATCCCTTAGATTTTTTCTTTCTCTTTCTTCTCCTCCTTTTCCTACCACTTCTCTATGATAATAAAACACTTATTCAGTATTTAATAGCAGTGGTAAGCCTTGCTGATGATTTTTTTTGTATTCCACAAATACTGATCTCTGAAGATGTTTGCTGCTGGAAATTTAGCCCTGTTGTATTCAAGAAGATGCAGGTGGAAAAGATGTTAATGTGCACAGAAGCAAAGCAGCTATTAAAATAGGTTAGTAGAGGTCGGGCACAGTGGCCCACTCCTGTAATCCCAGCACTTTGGGAGGCCGAGGCAGGCGGATCACAAGGTCAAGGGATCGAGACCATCCTGGCCAACGTGATGAAACCCCATCTCTGCTAAAAATACAAAAATTAGCTGGGCGTGTACCTTTAGTCCCAGCTACTCGGGAGGCTGAGGCAGGAGAATCGCTTGAACCCAGGAGGCAGAGGTTGCAGTGAGCCAAGATCAGGCCATTGCACTCCAGCCTGGCGACAGAGCAAGATTCCATCTCAAAAAAAAAAAAAAAAAAATAGGTTAGTAGAATGCGGGTTACCAGAGAAATTTACAGCATAGGTTCTAGAGTCAGGCTACCTGGGTTAACAATATTCTCACCCAGCCATTTACTAGCTGTGTGATCTTGGGAACGTTTCTTGATCCGTGAGCCTCAGTTACACTATCTAGAAAATGAAGATGATATTATTCTCTAAGTCATCTGTCTATTGTGAAAAATAAATGAGTAAAAACATATAAAAAAGCTGAGGACAGTACTTAGCCTGTGGTAACTAAGTGTGTGTTTGTGTGTTTTAAATGTAAGATGTTTTAAACACAAGAAAGCCTGGTCATAGTAAAGAATTCTGGGAATCAGTGATATATAAGCTGAGTTTTGAAGAATGACCAGATAATTATCTTCAACAGACAAAGAGGGGGAAATGGTATTTCAGGAAGTGGGACCAGCATCCCAAAGACCCTAGAAAGAAAGAACGTGTCATTCACTGGCTGCTAATACGAACAATAACAATAACCAGAAAACTGCTAAAACATGAAAAGCACAAAGGCATAGAACAAATATTTTCCTCTAATTCCTTTATTTTAGAGTAATAGCTGAATAATTTGATGGTTGCTTTGTAGACTCTTTGTAAAGCCTAGGTTTTAGAGCAATGAGTTCATTTTTAAAATGCCTTATAACCTACTTGTTTTTCTGGCTATAAATTAATTATGAACATTTGTCCATGTCATTATTCTTCTACAACACAATTTTAATAGCTACATAGTATTCTATAATATCTTTAAAACTTAAGGGTATTTCAGTTTATAAATAGCATACTACTTCATACATTTTTAACACATATTAAATATTTTCTTTGAATAATATCTTAGAATTGGAATTGCTGGGTTAAGAAGCATGCCCATTTTAGGGTTTTGATATATATGTCCTGTCAAGATACCCTTCGGAAAGATCATGTATAAATAGAGAATGTTTTGATTGTCCTTTTTGGTAATGCAAGCTCTTGCTAAAGGATATGCATCTCTCCAAGAGTAACAAATTTTAGGCCAAGCTCAGTGGCTCCTGCCTGTAATCCCAGCACTCTGGGAGGCCGAGGCAGGTGGATCACGAGGTCAAGAGATTGAGACCATCCTCACCAACATGGTGAAACTCTGTCTCTACTAAAAATACAAAAATTAGCTGGGCATGGTGGCACACACCTGTAGTCCTCACTACTTGGGAGGCTAAGGCAGGAGAATCACTTGAACCCTGGATGCCGAAGTTGCAGTGAGCAAAGATCACGCCACTGCACTCCAGCCTGGCAACAGAGCAAGACTCTGTCTCAAAAAAAAAAAAAGAAAGAAATTTATGGGTGAGAACTGAGTGCATACATAACAGAGTGCACACATAATATGCAATTAATTAATTGCTGGACACAGCAATTAATCTCATGTCCAGAGAAAAAGATAAGACAAAAGCATGAGTTCTGGAAGATTATCATGAGTTTTGCTTGGCACTCTGCCAGGAGGCAAAAGGAGAACGAAGTGGCTCTGCTTTCAGATACTCACCCAGTTTTGTTGTATTTCTGGTAATATATTTCTTTCATAAGAAAGTATTCCTCCTATTTAGTAAACTGATTTACATCACCCCGAGTCCATTCCCATTAGTGACTACAGTACTGTCTGCCTTATTCCTGCTCACTTCTCACTTTCATTGGAACTGTGTATGAAAATAGATTTCCACCTTTGCTATTAGGTAGGTCTTAGAACTAAATCAAAATTTTTTGTTTGTTTGTTTGTTTAGTAAAGAGCACTTTTGCAGCACAAGGTAGAAATTCAGTGAAGACCGTACTGGAGGTTGGTGGGATGAGGAGGTTCTAATATGTGTTAGGCTTTTGCTATAGACCATCCATTTGCATACATACAGCATTTAATCCCCCAATAACTCTCTAGGTAATTATTATTATAACTATCACCATGTTACCAAAGGTGTAATTGAAACTCAAAGACATTAAGTGATTTAGTGATCACGCTGCAAATAACTAGCAGAACGGGCATTCTGACCTCACTCTGCTGGTTGCCAAAGCCCAGCCTGCTTCCACTGCCTCCAAGAAATAGAAACACCCCAGATTAGAATTCCTCACAAGCTCAACTGGGCACAGTGGCTCACGCCTATAATCCCAGCACTTTGGGAGGTGGAGGCTGGAGAATTACTTGAGGCCAGGAGTTCGAGACCAGCCTGACCAACACGGCAAAACCCCATCTTTAATAATAATACAAAAATTAGCCAGGCATGGTGGCGTGTGCCTGTAGTCCCAGCTACTTCGGAGGCTGAGGCATGAGAAACACTTGAACCCGGGAGATGGAGGTTGCAGTGAGCCGAGATCGTGCCACTGCACTCCTGCCTGGGCGACAGAGCTAGACTCCATCTCAGAAAAACAAAACAAAACGGAAAAAAAAAGAACCCCACACAAGCTTATTCTAGGAGATATTTCAGGGGATTTTCAATTTTCCCACTGTTCCTTGGGATAATCAAGAAGCCTAGATTGACATATTAAAACAAATACTTGGTCTAAAAAACAAAGACCCAAGGGAGAAGAGGTTTGGTGCTTTGAGAAAGGCCAGGTGACAAAAGCAACAGGGAACCTGGCACAGAGTAGGTGTTCAGGTGTTCAGTTACTATCTGTTTGTTAAATGAGACATTGCAAAGTACAGATTGTTTTCAGATCGCTGCTTTACTCTTTTCTTTCTCCATGATACCACCAGCCGGCCACTCATTGGGATGATAAATGAAATTAGAATATGATTTGGGGGTTGGTTTCAGATCCTAGCTTCAAGGCTTCTGGCTAGAGTCCTGTGTAGAACTTCAGATCAATCTTGGCCAAGACAGATCATTTGCATTTGAAACCCAGAGCTGAATGGACTGTCTATGAGTGTGTGTGGTGGTATTTAGGGGAGGGGGCAGTAATGTTCAGATTAGGATGTGTGAGGAGGACACTTGCTTCCTGATGCTACTCTTGACAGTATAGGGAGACTTCTTCTCTGGGTTGCCTCCGCAGGCTGAAGGACTGTGTTGAGCCTTGACCTTAAAACAAACTATCCTTCTTGTTCCCAGGACCTCGACTTCCCTCTGAACCTAGGCTACATCCTTAAGAAGGAAATGGAAGTCCAAAACAGACTTCCAAGAGGTGGGGTTTCACCATGTTGGCCAGGCTGGTCTCGAACCCCGACCTCAGGTCATCTGCACACCTCAGCCTCCCAAAGTTCTGGGTTTACAGGTGTGAGCCACTGCACCCCGCCCTTTTGACATGTTTTGTGCTCTAAAAAACCACCAGATGGGGATCAAAGGCAAGTAATTCATCATCATGGGTGTTGAAAGCTTAGGAGCCAATAAAATTTACTAAAGCGATGGCGGAAGGGCACTACAGATGTAGACTCTCCCTAATCTAAAAATAAAATATTGCAACAGGAGACAGAACTTTAGAGTCCATGCAAAGAGGGCAGTGGCAGATACTTTGTATATATCAATGCTAGTGTCACAGAGGTTGTAAGCTCAAATGCCTTTGTAACAGGCCCTTAGGTTAATGTAGGAAGTTGTAAAACACCTGTCTCTGACACTTGTAAACTCAGTTGTTTTACAACTGAGTACGGGGTATGTGTGTCATGGAGTGTATGTGCCTGATGTTCAAATGGAAGAAAAAAATGAATGAACATTTTCTTTCCCTAAATTTTTCACTGGAAGAATTAGGAAACGGGGATAGTCTTCTCATGTACTCTTATACATATTCAACAGACATACTTTAGCTCAGTGAAAAGATTCGAGAGGCCGAAGTGGCAGATTGCTTGAGCCAGGAATTCAAGACTAACCTGTGCAACATGGTGAAACCCTGTCTCTACTAAAAATACAAAAAAATTAGCCATATCTGTAGTCCCAGCTACTCAGGAGACTGAGGTGGGAGAATCACCCGAGCCCAGGAAGTCAAGGCTATGGGGAGCCACGATTGTGCCACTGCACTCCAGCCTGAGTGACAGAGCAAGATCTTGTCTCAAAAAAATTCAGTGGCTCACGCCTGTAATCCCAGCACTTTGGGAGGCCGAGGTGGGCGGATCACGAGGTCAGGAGTTCGAGACCAGCCTGTCCAAAATAGTGAAACCCCATCTCTACTAAAAATACAAAAAATTAGCAGGGCGTGGTGGCAGACGCCTATAATCCCAGCTACTTGAGAGGCTGAGGCAGGAGAATTGCTTGAACCCAGGATCCGGAGGTTGCAGTGAGCCGAGATCGTGCCATTGCACTCCAGCCTGGGCGACAGTGTGAGACTCCGTCTTGAAAAAATAAATAAATAAATAATAGAAATAAATAAATAAAAGACTGAAGAATTCCTCATGCAAAATCAACTTAAACAAATTATTTACTTTCATGGCTTAGATTAGACACTGAACCACAGCAGGGACAATTGAGAAAGTTGTGTAATTATGGAATTAAGCATTCTACATGTTTTTCATTTGGTGAGTACCTAAGTTGTAAGTGAACAAAGTGGCAGAAAATGGCATGCCAATATCTTCAACATTTTCATTTAATTAAAATTGTTTTTGCTATTGTTTAATCTCTGTATTATGGAATTTGTCAAATACAAAAGCAGAGAAAATCATATAATGAAATCTCAGGTGCACAACAACCAATTTCAACTAATGTCAACATTTTGCCCTTATTTTTATTTCATCAGTACTTACCTCCCCTCATCAACATACACACACAAAAAATTGTTTTTTATTTTGCTAGACTATATTAAAGCAAATCTCAGAAATAGAATTATTTCACTATAAGTACCCCACTATGTATGGCTGACAGACAGGGCCTTTGACTTTATCATAACCTAACACTGTTACTACACCCAACAAAATTTTTTTTCGATTTCCTAACATCATGTAATTCCCAGCCTATGACTGATTTTCGCTGGTAATCTTTTTATAATCAAAGGTCCACATATTGAATTTTATCAATATGATTCTTAAGTCTCTCTTAATATATAGGAGTTCTCCCCCTTTCTTTGTTTTCTTATAATTTATCTGCTGAAGAAAGCAAAGCATTTGTCTTATACAGTTTCTCACATTCTGGATTTGGCTGATTGCATCGTCATGGTGGCATTTAACATCTTCTTCTATGCTTTGTAATTCTTGGTACCTAAGGTGAAATCCAGAGCAGAGGTCAGCAAACTGTAGGCAGAGTACCGGCTGCCTGTTTTTGCACATAACATTTCTTTGGAACACAGCCACGCTCATTTCTTTATGTGTTGTCTATGGCTGCTTTCAGGCTACTACAGCAGTTAAATAGTTGTGACAGAAACCATATGGCCTCTAATACTGACAATATTTCCTATATGGCCCTTCAAGAACAAGTTTGCCAGCTCCTGATCTAGAGGTTTGAATAAACTCCATGGCTTCTCTGAGTTCCAAACAAATTCCTTCATCCCCCCATTGTGTAGCAGCAATACCAGCACCTCATAGGAATTAGGGTTCAATACACCAACAAGCTCAGCCACTTTATGTGCTCGATGGGTTATGCACATGAGGAGCCCCAAGTGGCCAGGTGGCAGTCATGGCTTCCAACTTCTAACACTGCGTACAGGCACATCCTAGAAGAGGCATTCTCACTCCTATGAGAAAGAGGACCTCCACCCAGCAGAACTTAAAGTTGTGAGGACCACCTAAGCATCCCACTATGGAAAGTGTAAATTTCCCAGCTGAGTCACTGAAAGTAAAGAGGTGACACTTACTTGCATCTCTTGTTTCCATATATTCTAGCTATTGAGAGCACACCATCCTATATTAGCCACTGATCTGTTTAACACATGCTGGACATCCCCGGATGGTGCTATCCCAGTGCTATTGCTTTAGTCCAGCCTTCCCAAGCTCATGCCAATGCTACTTGGGCACCCACTTCTGAGTACTAGAGTAAATAGTATAGTCAATGAATCCTGTGGTCATGTGCCCATTGTTGCACTTCCTTTTCAGCAGTGTGGTATCTTAGTCTAAAAAAATGTTGTGTTAGATATCATACAGCAGGTTATGACTTCCACAAGCTGTCAGAACATGTTGCTAGCACAGATACTGCAGACAGCAAAGTCACACCATTCTTGCAGTAGGTATGAACTCCTGTGAAGACAAATTACTCATCACTCCACACTAAAAAGTGTCCAACGGGAACACTCCACCCGCTAGCTAACTGGTCCAGGTTGGTAAATTCTATAAACAGAATTTGAGGGACTGGCTATATAGTTTGAGAGGCCCCATGCAAAATGAAAAGGGGTATGTGTGTGTGTGTGTGTGTGTGTGAACAACCCCACCACACACACACGCCCCTTTTCATTTTGCACAGGGCCTCTCAAACTACGTAGCAATGAAAAGGTGTGGGGAGGGTTGTTACACACACACATACACACACACCCCTTTTCAATTGGCACAGGGTCTCTCAAACTATATAGCCAGTCCTGTGGCTGGTCTCCCTCAGAATTGGAAATAGGTAAACACTGGAGAGAAAAAGCCATGCAGTTAGCCCCAAGAATATCTATTCCTGCCATGGCCCAGATGTTCATGGGCCCATTGCTCAAGCACTGACATGGGGAAGGATTGAAGCTGACTTAACATCTACGGGATGAGTCTTTTCACCCACCTGCTAGTTGAGAGCCCCCTCAGGTACATATTAATAATGTGGATGGGAACCCAGTTACACCTTTGTGTCAATATAAGCTCTCTACATGCAAACTCACCTTTCTTTCCTGGGGAACTTTGCTGCCAGGGAATATATCAGCTAAGACTGTCAATTCATCGAAGAGATTCTAATGACCTCAAAACTCAAAAAGGAAGAGGTCAAATATGTTCCCTTTGTTCCCGAGAAACTCAAAGACTTCTATTGACTTCCTCTCTGAAGATAAGTCACGTGTTTTCCAAGAGGCAACCATGGCCACGTTTCAAAAAAACCCTATTATGCCTTCTTCCAAGGGAATGGGTACAATCTTGACTGACATTTAATAAGTAGGAGAGACAAGTGACCCCTCCCAGAGCAATATCTGCTCCTAATGGTGCCTTCCATCTATACTCCTGGAGATATTAGGACTGGAAGCCTTTAAATGGCATCTTTTCTTGCATAAAAGAGCCCTCAGCTAGAAGCATCCCGCTACAAGATCACCAAGGTATGATAAGCCATGCTATAGAGTGCATTTCATTCCAAGAGGAGAATCAGAACTGAACAGCTTTAAGTAGTGGAGAGACTTCGATTAGATCTTTATTTGGGGGAAAATACTCTAACTGCTGTGTGGCAGTTGAATCTTAGAACAGCATCATTGGAAGGTAAGATGCCTTTGAGGAAGCTATTGGAAGTTACAGTGGACCAGACTAGAGTTGTGACAGTAATGATAGAAATAAGTAAATTGAGTGAAGAGATTTAATCTAGTGGACTTATTTGTATATGGGACATGAGCGAGAAGCAGGGGTCAAAACGGTCACCCAGCTTTTCAACTTGGACAAGGAAGAATGCTAGAGTTAGCCACTTACACTAGGAACACAGAGGGAGAGAAGGGTTGGTGGGAAACAGATGATTATCAACTTTTTGGGACGCCTTGGGTATGATGCAGATCTGGATTGAAACCGAGTCTCCCTCCATCACAGTCCAGGCCCTCTAATGCAACCTAGGGAGCACTCCCATGGAGATGTCCAGAGGACAGCTGGATGAATGGGCCTGGGACTGAGGAGAACTGTCTGGCTGAGACATGAATCTGTGCATCATCAGAAAAGGGTTAATACCTAAAGCTATGGAAATGGAGGAGCTCTTCCAGGGAAATTGCGTAGATTGGAGAAATAAAAGGGCATGTATCTGGCCCCAGGAAACACCAGAATAAAGGCAGATAAGTCTCCATAGGAGGCTAAGAAGGAGTAGCCTGAGAGGTACGGACACCATGAGAGCCTTACTTCAGAGAAACCAAGATGACATAAGATTTAAAGGAAGAAAGCGTTGTCAACAGAGTCAAATTCTGCCAAATGAAGAAATAAGAACTGCAGTAAGGAGCCACTTTTCAGTTTAAATGCCTTCAAAGACTCGCGTTTCTTTATTGAGCAATATTCATGAGCATGATATCAGGGTCAGAGTCCACTCAGGGAGACAGAATACATTATGTTTGTTAAAGAGAAGTCATTTGGTGCAAGGAATGGGTCACACAAGTGCTGGAAGGCTGGAAGAACAAGAGGGCCCACTGCAATGGCCGAGAGAACAAGAACTGAAGGAAGCAACTGCAACTCCTAGGAGTGAGGAATCCAAAGGGGAGAGATGGTGTTTCCAGAATGAAGAGCTGGGGAGAAGTTCCAGGGGCCTGGAGCTCAGACTTCTTGGAGGAAGCTCTGGAAAGCTGGTGCTCAGACCACTGAGGAAGAAGAATCGAGCCAGGGCTTGGATTACGAAGGGATTTTAAGGACCATCTGGTGAAGGACAATAGCATGGCCTGTTCACTGACTGCCAAAGAAGGGCGACCCAGCTGCTGCTGGCAACTTAGGGACATGGAGAGGCTGGAGCCAACTGTCTGTGGCTCTAGAGAAACAAGGACAGGAATAGAAAAACAGGAAGTCCATTTCCCCCTTCTCTCACTTCTCAGCCACTTTCTAATGCCTCCCACTGGCAAAACCTAAGGAAAGCAGCTGGCAAAGGAGTTTGGGAAATGCGATTTGCAAAGTCCCAGGCCCAGTTGCTAAGAGATAACAGATTTTTAAGTGCCAGCATGTAAGACCCTATCCAATCTGCCCCATAAAACAAAGTAGCTTGAGCCATGAAATTCAGCATTACTATCCACCAGACATAAAAACATGAGCAAGTTACAGGCATCTAAGCTGCTATTTTCTCTCCTATAAAACAAGAATTCAATAGTACATGTCTTCTATTGCACAACATACTCGATCCTGAAAAATCTCACGTTCCACAAAATCACACTAAAAAAAAAGGACTAAAGGGAAAAAATGAAATTGGGCATATCTCTCAAAAGCTGTGAAACTTTGCAACCAGAAAGAAAAAACAATAGCTGGAATCTCTGGAGATCACCTGGACGATCCAGGCAGGCTGCTCAGCACAATTGACAGCTGCTTCAGGGGCTATCAAAAAAGCTCAGAATTATAGAGAGGAGATGGTATCATGTAGGCACTAAGAAAATGCAGATAGAAGTGGAGCTCTGAACCAGAGGGGCTGCAGTGAATGTAGACAGAGGGGGACGTGGACCTGCCGAGAGCCAGGAGCTTGCGTAAAGCTGGCTTCTCTAGAGAGAGATCCCAACGGCAGACTCTCATTTTTAATTTTCTTAAAATAGAGCAGTAAGGGCCCCGAGTCTAAGCCACAGTTGAGCTGAGGGCTTTCTTATTTCCTGCTGAACGTTCTGATTTTGCTCCTACTTTTCTAATTCCCCTAGCCTTGGGGGGTGGGGCAGGGAGACTATCTGAACCAACCCAACTTCGTTAGACTGAAATCATTCCCTTATTTTCCAACTAAGTATGAGCTAACTGTTGTTACAGAAACATACATTGTAGCAGAACAAACCATACCCATATTACAGTGTTTCCTGAGAAGTAAACAGGAAAACCCATGAAAAGTGCTGAGCAGAATACAAGGAAGAAATTTATGTTTGTGCTGTTGTTCTTATGCCCCCTGCATCTTCTTCCACTGCTTCCTCACATGCAGCCTTAAACTATGTGAAGTGGCACCTGCCATGTATTCTTGCAATTTCATGCATCTGCTCGGTTGCCTCTGCCTAAAATGTCTACCAGTCTCCTAGCCTCGATTTCTACCCTCAAGGTGTCCGGTTAATTCCCATTCCTTCTCTGCCTTAGCCTAAAGAAGCCTCTGACACTCTCTGTCGTAGACTCCTAGAGAGCCTTGGTCATCCCTCTAGAGCACTTACACCACGGCTGACTGTGTCTCCAACAGGAGGTGGGGCTACTGGAGCACAAGCACCGCATCCCATTCTCATGTCTACAGCCTCAGTGTCAATTACAGTGCCTGGAACCATCAGGTTTGGCTGTTGACAATGTTATCCCAAAGGGAATAGTCAATGATAACCTGGGATTAGACTGCAGAAGGGTTTATACACCTACTTTTAGAATTCAAGTATTATTTGGTCAATACCGGAGAACTTGCCAACGTTTTTAGAAAGGCAGTCAAAACTGGCCCTCAGATGAATGAATGCAGCATCTCTAGGTCAGATGGACTGGATGAGGGAAGACTGGGGGTGTGAAACCTCAGGAGGCTCATGCTATGAGCAGAGCAGAGGTGATGGGGGTAAAACAGGGAGCCCATAGAGGGAAGGAGGGGAGAAGGGAGGGCCTGAGATGGAAGCTTCAGAACTTGGCAATTGCTAAGACGGGGAGAAGACCCCACAGCAACTCTCATATTTTATGCTTAGGATTCTGGAAGAATATTGACCCTCTTTCAAAAAGAGGAAGAGGGGAAGAAAAAGCTTATTGGGAGTGAGAACTTGAGCGTGATTTTGCTCATCTGGTATTTCATTTGCTAAGGTAGAGACCCAAGTTTTAGTCCCTCTCAGCCCAAGTTAAGCTATTGGTTAGTAAGTTTTTTTTTTTTTTTTTTTTTTTGAGATAGAGTCTTGCTCTGTCACATAGGCTGGAGTGCAGTGGTGCAAGCTCAGCTCACTGCAACCTTCGCCTCCTGAGTTGAAGCAATTCTCCTGCCTCAGCCTCCTAAGTAGCTGGGATTATAGGTGTGTGCCACCATGCCTGGCTAATTTTTATATTTTTAGACAAAAGAGGTTTCACCATTATAGCCAGGCAGGTCTCAAACTCCTGGCCTCAAGTGATCTGCCCACCTGAGCGTCCCAAAACGCTAGGATTACAAGAGTGAGTCACCACTCCCAGCTGGTTAATAAGTTTTAAATGTCAATGTGCACAAATCTTTACAGTGGCAAAAAAAAAAAAAACAGCGACAACAATACCAGCGACAACAAAACCACAGCTCTGTGTTCCTCCTCCTTCTCTCCTTTGACTTAATACTGAACAAAAAATGTCGGTTTCTAGCCACTTGCTTGTCAAAATTTTGTGTGGTGGTAGAAAGATTGGAATGAAGACAAGACAATTACCATGATAGGGGAGGACTAGGACAGAAGTAGTGGCCAGAGACGAAGGGTGAAGTAGGATCAAGGATAAATAGATCAAAATAAGAACAAAAGCCAGTGCCAGATCTCTGGACTCCAGCACCAGCCACATGTCATCCCAGCCAAGCGAGTGACGACATCAGAGAAGCCAAATAGCCCTGTCCTCTATCTTCAAACTGCTGGGGTGAGCGAGCTGCAAGAATAAAACAGAGCTGACCTTTCTTTTCTGTTTCCCATCTCCTGCCTTGGAGATTCTGGTCCATTCTACTTACAACCAAAAGTCCCAGATGTACACAACCAGAGTCTCTGATTAAAACTCTTTCTTTTTTTAAGTTAAAAGATACTAAGTAATAAATATTCACCATTTTTAAAAAAAACTATAAAATGCAGATAAGGAGAAGCACTAATCACCTTTAGATAACTACTGTTGGTATTTAGCCTTTCATCACAAATTTCATATTCTTTACATTCTTTGTATATGTGTGACTATGTGCACACATACATTATTTCTAATGTTTTTTCCAAGATTTATGGTGGAAAAATAATGGTAGACTTCTAAAGTCGTTAACGGATAGTTTCCTCTCCTACTGCACAATTTGGTGTCTGGGTGCTCTGCTGACCTTAGCAACACTTATTTAAAGCCCCAGCATAATGAGGTCAGCCACTGCCTGCCTGCCATGTCTGCAGACTTTATAATTCTGTACCTACTCCCATATTAGGGTGCTCTCTCTTGCTTATGTCCATGAGTAGAATTTTTTTAGCCAGAGGAGTCCTGAATTGCAAGTGAGAAGACCCAATCCTTGGTACTATTTTAGCTTCTATATGTGCTCCAACTTCAGGGACCGCAGGAGCCAAGCATCTCCTGAGGGGCCTCTGGTGAAGGGAGGGGGAGAGGGAAGAGCTCTCATTTGGAAAATGCCTACTATTTCCCCGTCAGGGACTGCTGGGCCCTCCCTATGAGCCATCCATCTACTTTATTACCAAAGCTAGGGGAGGCCTCTGTCCACATCCTGTTTGAAGGCTGGAACTTCAGACCTTAGGGCACAGGTCTTTTACTCAAAACTTTTCAGACAATGAAAGAATAGAGATAAGCCAAGAATGTCAACACAAGCTCCTAGAGAACAATTGCAGATGTCACTGTAGTCACTCTGCAGGGCTGCACTGGCAAAGATCCCGGAGCACTGACCCTGTGCCCAAAGTTTCCTTCTGCCTTCTCTGGGATGACCAGCAGGTGGGAGCAGAGCACAAGGCAAAGCAGAAGGACGGCTGTCGGGAGCTCTGGAAAGACAGGAGATTGCAACCACTATACTTTTAAAAATTTGATTGATATGTTTTCTTCACTTCACAAGTAACTTAATGGGTTCTACTCCGATTGGCCACCCCATGGTTGTTTCCTGACCCCTTGGAGATTTGGAGCCTAGAAGTCTTCTGTCCTCACCCACTGTCCATGCGAGTTTGTACAGCATGAAAAGTTCTCATCTCCAAGTTAAGAAGTAATCTTTCTATGAGAAGCACACTGTTTGACAAGCTGGTTTTGAGATTCACATGCCTTCAGGCCTAGACTCCTAGTCTGCCTCTTTTAGGTACTAGTTCTGAGTTATTTGAAAAGTTACTAAGTCTCCCATTTTCTCAGTGGAGATTTTAAACATCATCGGGATTTAAATGAGGATGTGTGTTTAAAAGACCAGCACGACACTTGCCACATGGAAATTCCTCAGCACATTTCAGTTATCTCACCCCTACAAAGAGAAGTGAGGCAAATAAGGAGAATCTATTATAGGGAATGCTGTCATTTCAAATAGTTATAAAGAGGTAGAGAAAATTATTCTCAAACCAGAATTTTCCTCATTAACTCATTTTTAACTATCTTGTGAAATACAAGCAATGTCAACGCTTCATTTTCCTAAACATTTCACTCAAATCGACTCTGTTCAATTACATGCAATAGAAATTTACCAAAGATCTATTATGTACCAGGCATTATCACAGACACTGGAGGTCCAAATATAAGTAAGACACTGGTTGGTGCAGCTCTCTGGAAATGGACAGTACAGGTATAGCAGGAAAGCAACAGAAGTAGTAAAATAAATATAACGTGCCCAGAGACCCCCCACTCTCAAGACCCAGGCACTGGGTTTAAATGACTAAGACTGAGGCTGATTCAAGACAGCAGAGAATGTCCACCATGAACTCAGAATCCAGTCACAAATAAGAGCAGCCTACCACTGAAAGAGAAGCAAATAAGTGGAGAGTCACTGTGTGTGGCTCAGCCCTGCAGGGATGGCTGAAAGTTCAGGGAGGAGCCAAAATACAGAAAACCCTAGTAAGGCAAGAGCATCAAGGTTAGATTCCATCTAACCCTCCTGACTTTCATTTTCGTAACTTCATTCTTCCACTCTGAGACACCTACCTTTGATCATTTACAATTTATTTATTTATTTATTTATTCATTTATTTTGTTCAACCTTAACATCCAAATTAATTAGTTTCAAAACTTTTAACCCATACTCCCATGAGAAACAAATGTGTCAAGTAAATACTACCCAGCCATAAAAAAGAATGAAACTCTGTCATCTGCAATAACATGGATGGAAAGGGAAATCATTATGTTAAGTGAAATAAGCCAGGCACGGAAAGATGTTCTCACATGTTCTCACTTATTTGGGGGAGCTAATAATTAAAGCAATTGAACTCATGGAGATAGAGAGTAGAATAATGGTTACCAGAGGCTGGGAAGGCAGTGGGGGAGGGGAAGTGGGGATAGTTAATGGGTACAAAAAAGTGCTTAGAAAGAGTGAATAAGAGGAGGTTCCAAGATGGCCGAATAGCAACAGCTCCAGTCTGCAGCTCCCAGCGTGAGCAACGCAGAAGACAGGTCATTTCTGCATTTCCAACTGAGGTACCGGGTTCATCTCACTGGGGCTTGTCAGACAGTGGGTGCAGCCCACGAGCAGGGCAGGGCATCACCTCACCTGGGAAGCACAAGGGGTCGGGGAATTCCCTTTCCTAGCAAAGGGAAGCCGTGACAAACGGTACCTGGAAAATCGGGACACTCCCACCCTAATACTGCACTTTTCCAACAGCCTTAGCAAATGGCACACCAGGAGATTATATCCTGTGCCTGGCTCAAAGGGTCCCATCCCCACGGAGCCTCACTCATTGCTAGCACAGCAGTCTGAGATTGAACTGCAAGGTGGCAGCGAGGCTGGGGGATGGGCATCCCCCATTGCTGAGGCCTGAGTAGGTAAACAAAGTGGCTGGGAAACTCAAACTGGGTGGAGCCCACCGCTGCTCAAGGAGGCCTGCCTGCCTCTGTAGACTCCACCTCTGAGGGCAGGACATAGCTGAACAAAAGGCAGCAGAAACTTCTGCAGACTTAAACATCCCGTCTGACAGGAAGAGAGTAGTGCTTCTCCCAGCACAGAGTTTGAGATCTGAGAACAGACAGACTGCCTCCTCAAGTGGGTCCCTGACCCCCAAGTAGCCTAACTGGGAGACACCTCCCAGTAGGGGCCAACTGACATCTCATACAGCCAGTTGCTCCTCTGAGATGAAGCTGCCAGAAGAAGGATCACACAGCAACATTTACCGTTCTGCAATATTTGCTGTTCTTCAGCCTCCACCGGTGATACCCAGGGAAACAGGGTCTGGAGTGGACCTCCAGCAAACTCCAACAGACCTGCAGCTGAGGGTCCTGACTGTTAGAAAGAAAACTAACAAACAGAAAGGAATTCTACACCAAAATCCCATCTGTACGTCACTGTCATCAAAAGCCACAAAGATGGGGAGAAACCAGAGCAGAAAAGCTGAAAATTCTAAAAATCAGAGTGCCTCTTCTCCTCCAAAGGAACACAGCTCCTCGCCAGCAATGGAACAAAGCTGGATGGAGAATGACTTTGACCAGTTGAGAGAAGAAGGCTTCAGATGATCAGTAATAACAAACTTCTCCGAGCTAAAGGAAGATGTTCGAACCCATCACAAAGAAGCTAAAAACCTTGAAAAAAGATTAGACAAATGGCTAACTAGACTAAACAGTGTAGAGAAGACCTTAAATGACCTGAAAACCATGGCACAAGAACTACGTGATGCATGCACAAGCTTCATTAGCTGATTTGATCAAGTGGAAGAAAGGGTATCAGTGATTGAAAATCAAATGAATGAAATGAAGTGAGAACAGAAGTTTAGAGGAAAAAGAGTAAAAAGAAACGAACAAAGCCTCCAAGAAATATAGGACTATGTGAAAAGACCAAATCTACGTCTGATTGGTGTACCTGAAAGTGATGGGGAGAATGGAACCAAGTTGGAAAACACTCTTCAGAATATTATCCAGGAAAACTTCCCCAACCTAGCAAGGCAAGCCAACATTCAAATTCTGGAAATACAGAGAACACCACAAAGATACTCCTTGAGAAGAGCAACTCCAAGACACATAATTGTCAGATTCATTAAAGTTGAAATGAAGGAAAAAATGTTAAGGGCAGCCAGAGAGAAAGGTCGGGTTACCCACAAAGGGAAGCCCAACAGACTAACAGCGGATCTCTCAGCAGAAACTCTACAAGCCAGAAGAGAGTGGGGGCCAATATTCAACATTCTTAAAGAAAAGAATTTTCAACACAGAATTTCATATCCAGCCAAACTAAGCTTCATAAGTGAAGGAGAAATAAAATCCTTTACACACAAGCAAATGCTGAGAGATTTTGTCACCACCAGGCCTGCCTTACAAGAGCTCCTGAAAGAAGCACTAAACATGGAAAGGAACAACCGGTACCAGCCACTGCAAAACATGCCAAATTATAAAGACTATCAATGCTAGGAAGAAACTGCATCAACTAACGAGCAAAATAACCAGCTAACATCATAATGACAGGATCAAATTCACACATAACAATATTAACCTTAAATGTAAATGGGCTAAATGCTCCAATTAAAAGACACAGACTGGCAAATTGGATAAAGAGTCAAGACCCATCAGTGTGCTGTACTCAGGAAACCCATCTCACGTGCAGAGACACACATAGGCTCAAAATAAAGGGATGGAAGAATATTTACAAAGCAAATGGAAAGCAAAAAAAAGCAGGGGCTGCAATCCTAGTCTCTGATAAAACAGACTTTAAACCAACAAAGATCAAAAGAGACAAAGTCATTACATAATTGTAAAGGGATCAATTCAACAAGAAGAGCTAACTATCCTAAATATATATGCACCCAATACAGGAGCACCCAGGTTCATAAAGCAAGTCCTTAGAGACTTACAAAGAGACTTAGACTTCCACACTATAATAATGGGAGACTTTAACACCCCACTGTCAACATTAGACAGATCAACAAGACAGAAAGTTAACAAGGATATCCAGAAATTGAACTCAGCTCTGCACCAATCGGACCTAATAGACATCTACAGAACTCTCCACCCCAAATCAACAGAATATACATTCTTCTTAGCACCACACCACAATAATTAATAGCCTACCAACCAAAAAAAGTCCAGGACCAGATGGATTCACAGCCGAATTCTACCAGAGGTACAAAGAGGAGCTGGTACCATTCCTTCTGAAACTATTCCAATCAATAGAAAAAGATGGAATCCTCCCTAATTCATTTTATGAGGCCAACATCATCCTGATACCAAAGCCTGGCAGAACACAACAAGAAAAGAGAATTTTAAACCAATACCCCTGATGAACACTGATGCAAAAATCCTCAGTAAAATACCAGCAAACTGAATCCAGCAGCACATCAAAAATCTTATCCACCACGATCAAGTTGGCTTCATCCCTGGGATGCAAGGCTGGTTCAACATACGCAAATCAATAAAGGTAATCCACCATATAAAGAGAACCAAAGACAAAAACCACATGATTATCTCAATAGATGAAGAAAAGGCCTTTGACAAAATTCAACAGCCCTTCATGCTAAAAATTCTCAATAAACTAGGTATTGATGGGACATATCTCAAAATAATAAGAGCTATTTATGACAAACCCACAGCCATTATCATACTGAATGGGCAAAAAACTGGAAGCATTCCCTTTGAAAACCGGCACAAGACAGGGATGCCCTCTCTCACCACTCCTATTCAACTTAGTGTTGGAAGTTCTGGCCAGGGCAATCAGGCAAGAGAAAGAGATAAAGGGTTTTCAATTAGGAAAAAAGAAAGTCAAATTGTCCCTGTTTGCAGATGACATGATTGTATTTTTAGAAAACCCCATTGTCTCAGCCCAAAATCTCCTAAAGCTGATAAGCAATTTCAGCAAAGTCTCAGGATACAAAATCAATGTACAAAAATCATAAGCTTTCTTATACACCAATAACAGACAAACAGAGAGCCAAATCATGAGCGAACTCCCATTCACAATTGCTTCAAAGAGAATAAAATATCTAGGAAACCAACTTACAAGGGATGTGAAGGACTTCTTCAAGGAGAACTACAAGCCACTGCTCAACGAAATAAGAGGACACAAACAAATGGAAGAACATTCCATGTTCATGGATAGGAAGAATCAATATCGTGAAAATGGCCATACTGCCCAAGGTAATTTATAGATTCAATGCCATCCCCATCGAGCTACCAATGACTTTCTTCACAGAATTCGAAAAAACTACTTTAAAGTTCATATGGAACCAAAAAAGGGCCCGCATTTCCAAGACAAAGCATTTTCATAACAGGAGTCTCATCTAATTCTCTTAACCTATGAAGCATATGATTGTTAGTCGTATTTTAAAGGTGGGCAAATGAAGCTCACAAAGGACAAATGGTTTGCCCAAGGTCAGATAAATAATAATGTGATGCAGGAAAGACTCAAATGAAGACATAAATTCCAAGTTCAGTGTTTCTTCCACTTTTATGGCCTCTAATGAGATGAGTTCATTTGTGTCTTAAAGGCTATTGGTCTTCAACATCTCCTACTAAATTTAAAACCTTTCTGTTATCTGTTGAGTTATTAAATTACTTTTTTAATCTTTATTTTAAAACATGTTTGCGTTCACACACATACATACATATAAAATATAAAAACATGTAAAGCATTAAGAGTTATTCATCATTCTATGAATTGATCCCTTTACACACACACACACACACACACATATTTTCCAAATAGTTTCCATAAACAAGAAAATTCTATTTAAAATCTTTTTAAATGTACTCTTACATTGTAAATCTTTTACTATGCAGCTATGCAACATTAATAATGGTTATTAACTGCATAATATTCCATTATGTCTTCACCATAATTACTTAACCATTTGCATATTAAATAGACATTGAGATTACATCCGGGTTCATATTAGAGAATATGCTGTTGAGAAAAAAAGTTCTTACACTTCTATGAGAAGACTAGTTATTTGCTAGCTATTATAATAAGTAACAACCCAGCTGAGTTTAAATTTACATAATCAATCAGTGACAATTCACTTCAATAAACATGTTTCTGAAACCTAGTCAATCACTGACAGCTCAGAATTCTGAAAGTCAGCCAATTGGAAACAGCTTCACTTTAGTAATTGCATTTTTAAAGTCAGCAACAGATGCACACTGGTAACCATGCTCCTACAACTAAGGGTCAGCCAATCACTAAACAGTGATTATTACACATTGTATGCATGTAGCAAAGTATCCCAAATACCCCATAAATATATACACCTACTATGTTGCCAGAAAAATTAGAAATTAAAAAAACAAATTTCTCAAGTACAGTGTTTATATACAGTTCTTTTATCTTGAGTCCTACAGCATCCATCCAGTTTAAACCCTGACTTCCCCACCTTCCTCCGTATCGGTTATGTGATTCATTCATAGTACATTCTGAGCCACTTTGTCACAGCCGGCTTTCCATATTGTTCCCATATCCTGGCTGAGATTTTTAACTTACATGCAGTAAAATTCACTTTTATGGCATACAGTTTTATGGGTTTTGACACATGCATAGCGTCACGATTCTATGGAGAACATTTCCATCACACATCCACCTCCTCTTGAATTCCCCATGCTTCCTTTTTATACAAAATCCCTTCCCCTCACCCCCAACCCCTGCTCCTGCTGATGTGTTTTTCCCCCTAGAGGTCTGCCCATGGAATCAAACAACACGTAGTCTTTGGGTTTTAAGATTCATCCACGTTGTTGGGGAATCAATAGCTTGTCCCTTGATATTGCTGAGTTATCTCCTATTACATCGATGTATCACAGTTTGTTTATTCATTCACCAGCTGAAAGATATCTGGATTGTTTCCATGTTCTGACAATTGCAATTACAACTTGACAATGACAATTACAAAGTGGCTATGAAGATTTGTGTACATATTTTTATGTGACCATAAATTTTTATCTCCCTTAAATGGGTACCTATGAGTGAAATTGTTGGACCACTTGATGGTCCACCATATGTGTTCAACTTTATAAGAAACTGCCAAACTGTTTTCTAAAGTAGCCAAATCCTTTTTTATTGTGACGAGCAATGTTGGAAAGTTCCAGTGGTTCCACAACCTCTCCAGCACATGATATTCACAGATTTTTTTTAAACTGTAAACAGTCTTATAGATGCATACTGGTATCTTATTTTATTTCCCCTAATTTTTAGTGATTCTGAGCCCATTTTCATATACTTATTTTCCATCCAAAATTCCTTCTTTGGTGAAGGTTCAGATGTTCTGTCCATTTTGTAAAATTAGGTTCCTGTCTTATTGTTGAGTTTTAAATATTCTCTATATTCTGAATGCAGCCTTTAGTCAGAAATGTGATTAGCAAATATTCTCTCCCAATCTATGCCTTTTATTTTTCAAATCTTTAATAGTGTCTTTCTCAGAGCAAAATGTTACATTTTAATATAAAGTCCAGTTTATCGAATTTTTTTCTTTTACATAAGCTTTTGGTGTCACGTCTACAAATTCTTTGCCTAACCCACATCATGTAAGTTTTCTCTTAGGGAATTTTCTATTATAGAAGTGTTATGGTTTTAGATTTTGCATTTAGTCTATTAATCATTTTTGATTCATGTTTTTATGCAGCGTAAGGTGCAGACTAAGACTCTTTTTTGTTTTCACATGTATGCCAATTGTTCCAGCACCACTTACTGGGATTACAGGCGTGAGCCACCACACCCAGCCCATTGCTTGATTTATGATGTTGAACCAGTCATATATTCCTGCAATAAACCCCACTTGGTTGGGATATACTACCCTTTTTATGTTTTGCTGGGTTTGATTTGTTAATGTTTTCTTGAAGATTTTTATCTTCAACTGTTTATATCTGTAGTTTTCTTTCTTATAATATCTTTGCCTAGTCTTGGTATTGAGACATCCAATACTAATAAAATGAATTGAAAAGTGTATTCTCTGTTTTTACTCTGGAAGAGATTATGCAGAGCAATCAGGCAAGAGAAAGAAATAAGGGGCATCCAAACTGGAAAAGAAGAAGTCAAAGGATCTCTGTTTGCCAATGATTTGATTGTACACCTAGAAAACTCCTCCAAAAGACTCCTAGATTTGATCAATGAATTCAGTAAAGTCTCAGATTATAAAATCAACGCACACAAATCAGTAGCACTGCTATACACTAAGAACGTCCAAGCTGAGACTCTCATCAAGAACTCAATTTCTTTTACAATAGCTGCAAAAAAATAAAATATCTAGGAATATACTTAACCAAAGAGATTAAAAATCTCTGCAAGGAGAACTACAAAATACTGCTGAAAGAAATCATAGATGACACAAACAAACAGAAAAACATCCCATGCTCATGGATTGGAAGAATCAACATAATGAAAATGACCATACTGCTCAAAGCAATCTACAGATTCAGTGCAATTCCTATCAAAAAGACACCTGCGTATGTATGTTTATCACAGCGCAATTCCCAATTGCATAGATATAGAACCAGCATAAGTGCTCATCAACTGATGAGTGGATAAAGAAACTGTGGTATAAATACACCATGGAATACTACTCAACCATTAAAAAAGAATAAAATAATGCCTTTAGCAGCAATTTGGATGGAGCTGGAGGCCATTATTCTACGTGAAGTAACTCAGGAATGGAAAACCAAATACTATATATTCTCACTTATGAATGGGAGCTAAGCTATGGGTGCACAAGTGCATGCAGAGTGGTATAATGGACTTTGGAGACTCAGAATAGGAGAAGATGGGAAGAAGATGAGGGATAAAGAAAACTACATATTGGGTACAATGTACCAATTTGGGTGATGAGTGTGCTAAAATCTCAGACTTCACACTTACGCAATTTATCCATGTCACCAAAAAACACTTGTACCCACAAAAGTATTGAAATTTTTAAAAAGAAAAAAAAAGAAGCTGTGAATTTCTTCCATGGGTCCTCATATTAGATGCCTGTCTACTCAGTAAACAAAAAAATAGTTCTTCCTATATATGTCAAGCCACACCTATCTACTTAATTTTTAGAAACTCTGTGATCAATTAGCCGTAACCACAGATACCTATGTTTAAATAATCTGGCAATCTTGTTTTCCCTATCATGCAATCAGATATGATATTATAAAAGATGAAAGAATGTTTCTTGGTTGAAAGTCTGAGATTGAGCCCAGTCATGGGCTGGGACATGGGAACAATCTGAGGATTATTAGAGATACCCACCATCTGTGTTTGTTCAAGGGAAAGGTTGTATAATTGTGGTAAGGCTTAAGGTTTATATTGTAGTGCCCATTTCAATAAAACAGTGCAAGGTTATTGGTATGGTTTGAATGTGTCTCCCAAAAATCATGTGTTGAAAACTCAACTCCCAATACCACAGCGTTAAGAGGTGAGATCTTTAAGAAGTGTTAGGCCATGAGGGCTCTGCCCTCATTAAGAGATTCATACCATTATCCCAGGAGTAAGTTCCTTATAAGAGGATGAGTTTGGCCCTCACTTGCTCTCTCTCTTTCTCCTATGTGATGCCCTCCACCATGTTATGATGCAGCAAGAAGGCCCTCACCAGATGCCAGACCCTCAATCTTGGACTCTCAGCCTCTGGAATCATGAGCCAGTTTGTGATATAAATTACCCAGTCTGAGATATTCTGTTACAGCAGCACAAAATGGACTCAGACAGTTATACTTTAACATATAGAGAAATCTCTTCTTGTGAGATTGTCAACATTTTTATTATTGTTTAATATGCTCAGGTTACCCACCTGCTGACTAATTTATTTGCTTAAGAATACATCCTGTACCCTCACTCTGTCCTTCTAGGCTCCATTTCTTTCTTGACTAAACCATTTGTTGGTTCTTTCAACAAGGTTCTATGAGTGGTGGATTCAGGTGCATTGTTAGTTTATCTCACTATTTTACAGATATTGTTCTATTGCCTTCTAGTTTCTATTAGCTTTTGAGAAGCCTACTTAGAGTTTATTTTTTCTTCCTTTGTAAGTTGTCCTTTTTCTCTGCTTTTGAAAAATATCTTTTCTTTATGCTTGTAGTTTGGAAGTTTCATCATCTGTCTAGGTGTGGATTTAGTTTTATTCACAACCTGGGCTTATGATTGCTGGGTCTTTAGGTTAATATTTTTCATCAATTCTGAAACATTGTCTCTCAGAAGACTCTTTGCCTACTCTCTTTCCCTCATCTTCTTCATTATCTCTCATTAGAGTTCCAGTTAGACACGTAGTATACCTTCTCTCTCCACTTCCATGTCTTTTATACATTCCTTTTCTTTATCCTTTTTTTCTATACACATTCTAAATGTAACCTTTTTTTATCTTTGTCGGAAGCATTCTCAGTAAATTCATGAGTTTTATCTTCTAGTTCACTAATCTCTTTTTGGCTGTTTAACCTCCCATTATTTTAAAAACTTTAACGATCATTTTTAATTTTAAGAAGTTATGTTTTGTCTTTTTAAGATTTGCTATATTTGATCTGTAATAATGATTTTATCACTTTTAATTATTTATTTTCTGTCTAATGATTATCAACATATTAATTTTAAAATTTCTGTGGGTTTGTTTTTTATTGGGTCTGATGACATTCTCAAAGTGCATGGTTTATTCTTTTGTTTCATAATTTTGATCCTGATCTTCTCCTTAGCAAAATTTATCTATGGGAACCAAGGGTAGCTAAGCTGGGGACATGAGCCTGTAGAGAGGTTTAACAGTTGCTCCTGCTATTCAATTCAGATTTATCAACAGCACTCACCACTTTCTAATTCCAACGACTATGTATTTTATTTCCAGAAGTTGTACTTGTCTTTTTCATATCTGTCTAATCTTTGCTTATATCTATTTCTTTTCTCATATATTTCATTCATTTTGTTTCCTAAATGATGTTAGTCATGTTCATTTTAGAGTCTATCTAATAATTCCATTTTCTTAAATTCTTGGGGGGTCAAATACGGAGGTTTTTCTTCTCCTATTCATCAAAGATTATATCACGTTTTATATGTTTGGACTGTGAGGTCATGTTTGTCTGATTTTGTGCAAATCCCACGAGGCCACTTCCTCCAGAGGTTTTGAATTTGCTTTTGGCAAAAGCAATAAGGATATTATATCCTTTTAGGCCACTTTTAGGTTAATATTTGGACTTGGTTCTAGACTTTGCAAATGATATAAATTTATTTCCCAATCTTGTGTCAAGATAGGACTCTGGTTATGAATTCTCAGGGAAGGTTTTTTTCCCACTCAGATCTCAAGACAAAATAGATTCATTTACTCATACTTCCTTGCTAAGAGCTAGATTTTATCAAATATTTTACTGAAGATGGAGCCCTTCGAGTAATCTGATATTAGTTCTAACCCCATGTCTCCTGATGGCCCAAGATCTCATTATCTCATAAGATGCTACTAAAACACAAGCCCTATGTTACTTAGACCAGCAAACACTGCAGAGAATCAGCAATAAATAAGGTTCAGGTGCTTATGGCCCTAGTGTTTAATTCCTTCTTCTTTTAAGCTCATGAGTATATGCCTTAATTTTTGTAGGATCATCTAAGCATTTAAAAGGATATTTAAGTTTAATGAGCACTTCTAGTTTTTTTTAACAGAAAAAAGTTTAACTTATTTAACCCACAATAATGCTGGAAAAGGTAATCTCCTTTTCTATTAGTTAGAATATAACTCCCACATAAACCCTCTGAGCTATGGCCCTTTGAACACCATATCACCACCAACAAAGCATGGCTCTTTCAAATAAAGTCTTTGTTTTCTATTGTATTGTTTTGGCATCAGTATTAAAAAAAAAACAAACCCTATTTTGAAAGTCAAAGTTGAATAGTGACCTCTTTATCTGAGCTGTATTTATCTTCCCCATTCCCTAGACCAATAAATTTCAGCCCTTGACTTAGTCTTAGCAGGAAAATGACTGTGGAATAAGGAGGTCAGAAAATGACGGAAAAGAAAGTCCATCAGGTAATATTTCCAAATATACTGGTTAATGAGGCTTATCTTTCCTAGTATTTTCTTTTCTAAATTTCTCTTTTTTCAATATTTTATTTGTTTAATTGTTTCGAGATGGGGTCTCACTATGTTGCCCCAGGCTGTTCTCAAACTCCTGGACTGGACTCAAGCAATCCTCCCACCACAGCCTCTCAAGTAGCTGGGATTACAGGCATGAGCCAACACCTCAAGCTCAACATTTTATTATAAAAAAATGTTCAAATATCCAGAAAGTTAAAATAAGGATACAGTGAACACCTACAAATCTACTACCTTTGTTTAATAATCGTTAGCATTTTTCTATAATTTAAAATAATATATATACATAAGGATAAGTATACATAGGTTAGGCCATTTGTAGGTAAGTTGTAGACATTTCAACACTTCATCTCGGAAACTTCAGCATACAGTAGTCCCTCCTTATCCATGGGAGGTACATTCATGACCCCCAAGTGGATACCCAAAACTGCAGATAGTAACAAACTATATATACATTGGTTTTTTTCATATACGTACATATTAAGATAAAGTTTAATTTATAAATTAGGCACAATAAAAGATTAACAACAATAAATAATTGTAAAATAAAACAAGTATAACAATATACTGCTCACAGGTTCAGAGACAGAAGATTCAGTCTCACCATAGACCTTTGCAACCTCAGAATATGATTTTTTTTCTTTCCCTGAGTCAAACACATTCACCTTTTCAATTAAAGGAAGCATTTTATGGCTTCTCTTTGGCATATCTGAATTGCCAGCATCACTACTCTTGTGCTTTGGGGCCATTATGAACTAAAATAAGGTGACTTGAACACAAGCATGGTGATACACAATGGTCGACCTGATAATCCAGACAGCTACTGACAAATGGGGAGTGCAGACAGGGTGGATATGCTAGACAAAGGGGTGATTCACATCCTGAGCTGGACGGAACAGGACAGCATGAGATTTCATCACACCACCCAGAACAGTGTGCAATTTAAAATTTAGGAGTTGATTATTTCTGGAATTTTCCACTTAATATTTTTGGACCGTAGTTGACCATTGGTAACAAACTGTGGAAAGCAAAACTGCAGACAAAGAGATAAAGAGGGAATACTGTACATCACCTAAGAATGAGCATGTTTTCCTTCATAGCCATACTATTATCGCGCAGAATGTTGACAGTACTTCCCAAATATCATCTAATGCCCAGTCTCTTTGCAAATGCTCAAAGGTGTGTTTTATAGTTTTCCCCTTCCGCCCAATAGAGTTTTAAACAAAGAGAATACTCTATTGTTACTGGATGTCTTTATTATGGTAAAACTTTGAAAGAAAGGGATGGCTACTTCATTATTTGAATAATCAAAAAGTCCTTGAAACAAAAAGATATGGTAACCTACATAGATGTTCTGTGGTGCATTTCTCAATGTTCTGGAAATTTGGGAATTGCAAGATTTATTTTATCAACCTTAATTTTTCAGCTCTAATATAAAGTTCCCAAAATCAAGAAACTTTTATATGCTCTTAGAATGTTTTCTGCTTACTATTTTAGTTAGTTCCAACTGCATGTAAGTGCCTTAATCTTCGCAGAATTGATGTTATTAAATAAATGGTCAGACTTTCCACTTAGGTTTTCAAAAATTAACATTAGGTATAAAAAAATACATTTGATAGTCACCTTAGGACTGAGGGCCTGGGCTCTAAGTCTGCCCCTCTTCATTTCCCAGCAATGATCCATGAGCACCCACCTATCTAGCCATCTCCTAAGTAAGCCACACTCTGGTACCATTGAGTTGCTCTAGAATGCTGATGGATGGCCGAGCTACAATAGAACAAACAACAGAAGTACACACCACCACCATCTTGGCCTGGATTATCTTTTCTTTCCAAATTCAAATCAAGCCACTCAGAGCTAATTGTTAGCTCCAGCTAATATTTCACCAATACAACAAAGCCAATAGCTACATTTTTGATTTGTGGATTCTCCAACGTGTGCTTCCCAATGGTTAAGATGCTTCTCCATAACTGGGTAAGATGTTAAAACAATGATCATAATCTGCTAGGTTTAAAAATAGGGTTAGCATTATGTGTCGATAAGGGGTTTTTGTTTTAGAAAACTAATTTCCTCATATGTAGTGTGTTAGAACCCTATTTTTTCTGGCTTTAGGTATGTATATTTCTGATGAAGTTAAGTTCTAGTGACTGACCTGCATCTCTTATAGCTCTAGGTACTACTCAGCAGGAATCTTTTCCTTCCAGGTTTGATTTGTTTTCACTGACAATTTTCTCTTTTTTCTACTATGTTATGCTCCCCACAGCCATAACACCTCTATTGACTCCCTTACTCTCCAGCAACCTTGGCTTACACATCTGGCTGAGCTGTTGAATCCAACTATAAATCCCAGTTGGAAGCAGTTTTTCTGCCCAGTCTTCTAGACTAGAGTATGCATGGCTGATAGCCTTGTTCCAGATAATGCTGGGCACATATTGCTGTAGTTGCTAGAAGTGGAATTTAGGGAATTCATTGTCACTGAATAACATTCTATTAGATGCAGATACAAATTTTTATCCATTCCCCTGTTCATGATCTTTGGGTTGTTTCTAGTTTTTTACTATTACAGACAAAGAACATTAGTGTACCAATCTTTGTACAGACATGTGTTTTCATATCTCTGGGTGAAATAGCTGATCATGTGTAAGGTGTTATGCATAACATTTTGAGGATGTTAAAGTAACCTTCCATGTTTGGAATAAACTCTGCTTCGTTATGATATATAATCCTTTTATATGTTGGGATAATTTGCTAAAATTTTATTAGGAATTTTAGAGTCTATGTTCAGAAGTGATACTTTTCTGCAGTTTTCTTTACTTGTGATTTTTTTTTTTCTGCTTTTGGCATCAGGGGAAGGTTGGCCTCAGGGAATGACTTGGAAAATAGTCCCTCCACTTCGGTTTTAATGGAAGAATTTCTGTGGAATTGGTATTATTATTATTTCCTTAAATGTTTAGTCGAATTCACTATTGAAGCCAACTGTGCTGAAGTTTTCTTTTTGTGCAGATTTTTAACTACAAATTCAATTTTGTAAATAGATATTGCAATGTTTAGATTAGCTATTTCTGCTTCACTGATATTTGGTAGCTTAGATCTTTCCAGGAATTTGCCTGTATATTCTACATGTAAAATTTACTGAAATAAGATTGCTTGAAGTATTCCCTTATTTTGCTTTTGATATCTGTTGAAACTATTGGGATTTCACATCTCGTGTTCCTGATTTTAGTAACTGTGCTTTTATTTATTTATTTTTTTTTTTGCCTGCTCAGTCTGGCTAGATTTTATCAATTTTATTGATCTTCTCAAAGAAGTAGGTTTAGGTTTCATTGATATTCTCTCTTGTTCTTAGGTTTTCTATGTCATTGTTTCAGGTTACATATTTATTATTTCTTGCTTTCAGCATACTTCATATTTCATGTGCTCTTCTAGTTTCTTTCAGATTGAAGATGAGATCATTTATTTGACAGCTTCTTCCTTTTCTAATTTAAAGACGTAATGCCATCAATTTCCTGCTAAGTAGTACTTTAACTACATCTCACAAGTTTTGATATGCTATGTTTTCACTTTAATTCAGTTAAAATACTTTACATTTTTTCTATTGATTTCATCTTTGTCCATGAGTTATTTATAACTGTACTATGTTGTTTTTATGTATTTAGGAAATTTCCATTTTTTTGGTGATTGGAATGTCATTTAATCCCATCGAATAAAAAGAACTTGCTTTGTATGATTTGAATTCTTTTAAATGTATTGAAATTTGTTTTATGGCTCAGAATACAGCCCATATTGGTGAATGTTTTATGTGCATCCTTTAAAATGCATATTCTGCTGTTTGGGTGGAGTCTTTTATAAATGTAATTATGAAAAGTTGCTTGATGATGTTAAATATTTTATATACCTACTGATCTTCTCTTTATGTGTTTTATCAATTATTGGAAATGATTATTAGTGCTTCATATATAATTGTGGATTTGTCTATTTCTCCATGCAATTCTATCCATTTTTCTTCAAGTATTTTGAAGCTGTTTTTAGGCATATGCATATTCAGAATTGTTATATCCCCTTAAGGAATTTGTGTCTTTATTATTATGGCATTTCTCTCTTCATCCCTGGTAATATTCTTTGCCTTACAATCTCTGTCTCATATTATTATAGACAATTTAACTTTCTTTTAATTAGTGTTCACATAATATAACATTTTCCACTATTTTACTTTTAACTTATTTGTGTCTTTATGTTTATAATGGGTTTCTGCCATCAAATATAGTTTTTACATATTTTATCCTGATAAGAGAAACTACAAAATAAAAAATTCCACAGAAAATATTATAATTAATAGAGAGTTACTGAAAAATTTCCCCTGTGATTGGTAATAAGATAAATATGGGTGCCCTTACCACATTTATTCAACATTAGAATGGAAGACCTAGCCAGTACAATAAAGCCAGAAAAAGAAATAAACTAAGAATTGTACAACAGCAAAAAATAAAAACTGTCATTCAAAATTATATCATTGTATATGTAGTATTTCCAAAAAGTTCTACAGATCTTTTATCAATTAGAAATAATATATTTAGAAATAATGTAAGATATATATAAAAACCAGTTTTACTTCTAAATATCAACAATAAACTAAAAAAAAATTTTAAATCATGACACATCATAGCATTTTTAAAACCATCAAATATCTAGGAATAAATAAAAGAAAATTGCATATGAACCTCCACACTGAAATTTATAAAACATTATTGAACAAAATTTTAAAATATAAATTAAAAAGCTATATCATGTTTATAGATTGGAAAATCTGACTGTTAAAATTTAAATTTTTTGAAAATTTATTATAAAGGCAAAAAAATTTCTCCCCTCCTCAAAATCTTGGCAGGTTGGGAAATTAACCAATTGATTCTAGGATTTGTATGGAAATGTAGAGAGCCAAGAATTGTCAATGTAATACCGAGGAAGAACAAAGCTTAGAGACTTATATTATAAGATATCAAGAATGTGGTAAAGCTACAGTCATTAAACAATGTGGGCATTGGCACAAAGGCAGAAAAGGAGACCAACAGAACAGATTATTGTGCAGATACAGACCCACATATATATGGTTATGACAAAGTGACCCTACAGTACAGTGGGGAAAATGATATTCTCTTCTCTTCAATATATACATTGAATTGAGTCAATTATATACATTGAGAAAAAAGAGATTATGGTAGGCAGAATACTAAGATGGTCCCCAGTGACTCCTGCCCCTGGAATCCATGCCTTTACAAATTCCTCTCCCCCTGAGTGTTGGAAAGACCTGTAACTTGCTTGTAACGAATAGAATATGGCAAAGGCAAGGGATTTTTTTTCAATGTAATTAAAGTTTCTAATCAGTTTATTTTAAGAAAGGCAATAGAATCTCCCTTTAATAAAAAGGCAAATTATCCTGGGCAGGTCTCACCTAATCAAGAGAGTCCCTTACCATAGTTTCTAGAGTGAAAAACCTTAAGCAGTAGAATATTTCTCTTTCCCTTGGTAGCTTTGAAGAAACAAGCTGCCATGAATTCTGCAAACAAAAGAAAATGAATTCTGCTAACAACTATGTGAGCATGGAAAACAACTCAAGCCTCAGATGAGACCTCCCAGTCTAGTTAACAGCTTGATTTCAGCTTTGTGAGACCCTGAGTGAAGGACACAGCTAAGCCATGGCCAGACTCCTGACCCATGGAAACTCTGAGGTCATAAAATATGTGTTGTTTCAAGCCATTAAATTTATGGTGATTGGTTATACAGCAACATAAAACTAACATAGAGACCCTTAGCTCATACTATACCAAGAAAAGAAAACTAGCTCCAGATGGACTATAAAAGTTAATAAAAGAATATATCTACAACCCTAGGAAAGGTTAACATTTCCAAATAGGACAAAGTAATGCTAATCTTAGAAAAATAATAATAAACCATAATATATTGTAATTATGAATTTCTACTCATCAAAATATTTTATTAGGAAAGTTGAAAGATAAGTCACAGACTGGTAAAATGTATTTTCAATTCATATACCTGACAAAGGATTCACATATAAAATGCCTGAAGAATTTTTACAAATAAACTGAAAAGAAAAGCAAGCAATAAAGTAGGAAAAAATAGTCAATACTTAATCAGATAAAGATGGCAACCAGATGGCAGACTAAGAAGTACCAGCCTTCAACCTCCTGCCCCACAAAAAATAATTAAACAACTATCCAAAGATGAATAGGAGAAAAGAAAAGCAGGAAGATGCAAGCACCCTTTAGCATCTAGGACCACAATTGCTCTTGCCTCCAGTGTGGACCTCTGCAGCCTTTGCTGTTGAGGACACCCACAGTCTTCACAATGCAGAACACAACTGCTGGAGGCACCAGAGCCAATGACATTGCACATCCCTGGAACCAGAGCAACCTGGGCCCTTCTCTGCCAATGCCACCAAATGTCCCCAAGATCCAATACTACATTCATCTCTCCACCAGCCAGTGCCACCACACATGCACCTTCAAGACTAGGTGCCACCACATCCCCACTGGAGCTGTCATCCTCACACACACCCAGATTCAGTGGTGCCAAAGAGCACACAACTATGGCCCCCAAAACCAGTATTTCTGTGTCCTACTCAATCTAGTGCCCACATATGTCCTCCTAGTGTCCCTGAACTCAGCAACATCACACACTCCACCTAGCCAATGAAAGGGGTGACAGACAGCACCTGGAATATCGGGTCACTCCCACCCCAATACTGCGCTTTTCCAACGGGCTTAAAAAACCGCGCACCAGGAGATTACATCCCGCACCTGGCTCAGAGGGTCCTAAGCCCACAGAGTCTCGCTGATTGCTAGCACAGCAGTCTGAGATCAAACTGCAAGGCGGCAGCGAGGCTGGTGAGGGGCGCCCGCCATTGCCCAGGCTTGCTTAGGTAAACAAAGCAGCTGGGAAGCTCGAACTGGGCAGAGCCCACCACAGCTCAAGGAGGCCTGCCTGCCTCTGTAGGCTCCACCTCTGGGGGCAGGGCACAGACAAACAAAAAGACAGCAGTAACCTCTGCAGACTTAAATGTCCCTGTCTGACAGCTTTGAAGAGAGCAGTGGTTCTCCCAGGACACAGCTGGAGATCTGAGAACGGGCAGACTGCCTCCTCAAGTGGGTCCCTGACCCCTGACCCCCGAGCAGCCTAACTGGGAGGCACCCCCCAGCAGGGGCAGACTGACACCTCACACGGCCGGGTACTCCAACAGACCTGCAGCTGACAGTCCTGTCTGTTAGAAGGAAAACTAACAAACAGAAAGGACATCCACACCAAAAACCCATCTGAACATCACCATCATCAAAGACCAAAAGTAGATAAAACCACAAAGATGGGGAAAAAACAGAGCAGAAAAACTGGAAAACTCTAAAAACCAGAGTGCCTCTCCTCCTCCAAAGGAACGCAGTTCCTCACCAGCAACGGAACAAAGCTGGACGGAGAATGACTTTCACGAGCTGAGAGAAGAAGGCTTCAGACGATCAAATTACTCCGAGCTACGGGAGGATATTCAAACCAAAGGCAAAGAAGTTGAAAACTTTGAAAAAAATTTAGAAGAATATATAACTAGAATAACCAATACAGAGAAGTGTTTAAAGGAGCTGATGGAGCTGAAAACCAAGGCTCAAGAACTACGTGAAGAATGCAGAAGCCTCAGGAGCCGATGCGATCAAATAGAAGAAAGGGTATCAGCGATGGAAGATGAAATGAATGAAATGAAGCGAGAAAGGAAGTTTAGAGAAAAAAGAATAAAAAGAAATGAGCAAAGCCTCCAAGAAATATGGGACTATGGGAAAAGACCAAATCTACGTCTGATTGGTTTACCTGAAAGTGACGGGGAGAATGGAACCAAGTTGGAAAACACTCTGCAGGATATTATCCAGGAGAACTTCCCCAATCTAGCAATGCAGGCCAACATTCAGATTCAGGAAATACAGAGAACGCCACAGAGATACTCCTCGAGAAGAGCAACTCCAAGACACATAATTGTCAGATTCACTAAAGTTGAAATGAAGGAAAAAATGTTAAGGGCAGCCAGAGAGAAAGGTTGGGTTACCCTCAAAGGGAAGCCCATCAGACTAACAGCGGATCTCTCAGCAGAAACTCTACAAGCCAGAAGAGAGTGGGGGCCAATATTCAACATTCTTAAAGAAAAGAATTTTCAACCCAGAATTTCATATCCAGCCAAACTAAGCTTCATAAGTGAAGGAGAAATAAAATCCTTTACACACAAGCAAATGCTGAGAGATTTTGTCACCACCAGGCCTGCCCTAAAAGAGCTCCTGAAGGAAGTGCTAAACATGGAAAGGAACAACCAGTGCCAGCCGCTGCAAAATCATGCCAAAATGTAAAGACCATCGAGACTAGGAAAAGACTGCATCAACTAATGAGCAAAATAACCAGCTAGCATCATAATGACAGGATCAAATTCACACATAACAATATTAACTTTAAATGTAAATGGACTAAATGCTCCAATTAAAAGACACAGACTGGCAAATTGGATAAAGAGTCAAGACCCATCAGTGTGCTGTATTCAGGAAACCCATCTCACGTGCAGAGACACACATAGGCTCAAAATAAAAGGATGGAGGAAGATCTACCAAGCAAATGGAAAGCAAAAAAAGGCAGGGGTTGCAATCCTAGTCTCTGATAAAACAGACTTTAAACCAACAAAGATCAAAAGAGACAAAGAAGGCCATTACATAATGGTAAAGGGATCAATTCAACAAGAAGAGCTAACTATCCTAAATATATATGCATCCAATACAGGAGCACCCAGATTCATAAAGCAAGTCCTGAGTGACCTACAAAGAGACTTAGACTCCCACACATTAATAATGGGACACTTTAACACCCCACTGTCAACATTAGACAGATCAACGAGACAGAAAGTCAACAAGGATACCCAGGAATTGAACTCAGCTCTGCACCAAGCGGACCTAATAGACATCTACAGAACTCTCCACCCCAAATCAACAGAATATACATTTTTTTCAGCACCACACCACACCTATTCCAAAATTGACCACATGCTTGGAAGTAAAGCTCTCCTCAGCAAATGTAAAAGAACAGAAATTATAACAAACTATCTCTCAGATCACAGTGCAATCAAGCTAGAACTCAGGATTAAGAATCTCACTCAAAACCACTCAACTACATGGAAACTGAACAACCTGCTCCTGAATGACTACTGGTTACATAACGAAATGAAGGCAGAAATAAAGATGTTCTTTGAAACCAATGAGAACCAAGGCACAACATACCAGAATCTCTGGGATGCATTCAAAGCAGTGTGTAGAGGGAAATTTATAGCACTAAATGCACACAAGAGAAAGCAGGAAGCATCCAAAATTGACACCCTAACATCACAATTAAAAGAACTAGAAAAGCAAGAGCAAACACATTCAAAAGCTAGCAGAAGGCAAGAAATAACTAAAATCAGAGCAGAACTGAAGGAAATAGAGACACAAAAAATCCTTCAAAAAATTAATGAATCCAGGAGCTGGTTTTTTGAAAGGATCAACAAAATTGATAGACCGCTAGCAAGACTAATAAAGAAAAAAGAGAGAAGAATCAAATAGATGCAATAAAAAATGATAAAGGGGATATCACCACCGATCCCACAGAAATACAAACTACCATCAGAGAATACTACAAACACCTCTACGCAAATACACAAGAAAATCTAGAAGAAATGGATAAATTCCTCGACACATACACTCTCCCAAGACTAAACCAGGAAGAAGTTGAATCTCTGAATAGACCAATAACAGGAGCTGAAATTGTGGCAATAATCAGTAGCTTACCAACCAAAAAGAGTCCAGGACCAGATGGATTCACAGCCGAATTCTACCAGAGGTACAAGGAGGAAGTGGTACCATTCCTTCTGAAACTATTCCAATCAATAGAAAAAGAAGGAATCCTCCCTAACTCATTTTATGAGGCCAGCATCATCCTGATACCAAAGCTGGGCAGAGACACAACCAAAAAAGAGAATTTTAGACCAATATCCTTGATGAACATTGATGCAAAAATCCTCAATAAAATACTGGCAAACCGAATCCAGCAGCACATCAAAAAGCTTATCCACCATGATCAAGTGGGCTTCATCCCTGGGATGCAAGGCTGGTTCAATATACGCAAATCAATAAATGTAATCCGGCATATAAACAGAACCAAAGACAAAAACCACATGATTATCTCCATAGATGCAGAAAAGGCCTTTGACAAAATTCAACAACGCTTCATGCTAAAAACTCTCAATAAATTAGGTATTGATGGGACGTATCTCAAAATAATAAGAGCTATCTATGACAAACCCACAGCCAATATCATACTGAATGGGCAAAAACTGGAAGCATTCCCTTTGAAAACTGGCACAAGACAGGGATGCCCTCGCTCACCACTCCTATTCAACATAGTGTTGGAAGTTCTGGCCAGGGCAACTAGGCAGGAGAAGGAAATAAAGGGTATTCAATTAGGAAAAGAGGAAGTCAAATTGTCCCTGTTTGCAGATGACATGATTCTATATCTAGAAAACTCCATTGTCTCAGCCCAAAATCTCCTTAAGCTGATAAGCAAGTTCAGCAAAGTCTCAGGATACAAAATCAATGTACAAAAATCACAAGCATTCTTATACACCAACAATAGACAAACAGAGAGCCAAATCATGAGTGAACTCCCATTCACAATTGCTTAAAGAGAATAAAATACCTAGGAATCCAACTTACAAGGGACGTGAAGGACCTCTTCAAGGAGAACTGCAAACCACTGCTCAAGGAAATAAAAGAGGATATGAACAAATGGAAGAACATTCCATGCTCATTGATAGGAAGAATCAATATCGTGAAAATGGCCATACTGCCCAAGGTAATTTACAGATCCAATGCCATCCCCATCAAGCTACCAATGACTTTCTTCACAGAACTGGAAAAATCTACTTTAAAGTTCATATGGAACCAAAAAAGAGCCCGCATCGCCAAGTCAATCCTAAGCCAAAAGAACAAAGCTGGAGGCATCACGCTACCTGACTTCAAACTATACTGCAAGGCCACAGTAACCAAAACAGCATGGTACTGGTACCAAAACAGAGATATAGATCAATGGAACAGAACAGAGCCCTCAGAAATAATGCCGCATATCTACAACTATCTGATCTTTGACAAACCTGAGAAAAACAAGCAATGGGGAAAGGATTCCCTATTTAATAAATGGTGCTGGGGAAACTGGCTAGCCATATGTAGAAAGCTGAAACTGGATCCCTTCCTTACATCTTATACAAAAATCAATTCAAGATGGATTAAAGACTTAAACGTTAGACCTAAAACCATAAAAACCCTAGAAGAAAACCTAGGCATTACCATTCAGGACATAGGCATGGGCAAGGACTTCATGTCTAAAACACCAAAAGCAATGGCAACAAAAGCCAAAATTGACAAATGGGATCTAATTAAACTAAAGAGCTTCTGCACAGCAAAAGAAACCACTGTCAGAGTGAACAGGCAACCCACCAAATGGGAGAAAATTTTCGCAACCTACTCATCTGACAAAGGGCTAATATCCAGAACCTACAATGAACTCAAACAAATTTACAAGAAAAAAACAAACAACCCCATCAAAAAGTGGGTGAAGGACACGAACAGACACTTCTCAAAAGAAGACATTTATGCAGCCAAAAAACACATGAAAAAATGCTCACCATCACTGGCCATCAGAGAAATGCAAATCAAAACCACAATGAGATACCATCTCACACCAGTTAGAATGGCAATCATTAAAAAGTCAGGAAACAACAGGTGCTGGAGAGGATGTGGAGAAATAGGAACACTTTTACACTGTTGGTGGGACTGTAAACTAGTTCAACCCTTGTGGAAGTCAGTGTGGCGATTCCTCAGGGATCTAGAACTAGAAATACCATTTGACCCAGCCATCCCATTACTGAGTATATACCCAAAGGACTATAAATCATGCTGCTATAAAGACACATGCACACATATGTTTATTGCGGCATTATTCACAATAGCAAAGACTTGGAACCAACCCAAATGTCCAACAATGATAGACTGGATTAAGAAAATGTGGCACGTATACACCATGGAATACTATGCAGCCATAAAAAATGATGAGTTCATATCCTTTGTAGGGACATGGATGAAATTGGAAATCATCATTCTCAGTAAACTATCGCAAGAACAAAAAACCAAACACCGCATATTCTCACTCATAGGTGGGAATTGAACAATGAGAACACATGGACACAGGAAGGGGAACATCACACTCTGGGGACTATTGTGGAGTGGGGGGAGGGGGGACGGATAGCATTGGGAGATATACCTAATGCTGGATGACGAGTTAGTGGGTGCAGCGCACCAGCATGGCACATGTATACATATGTAACTAACCTGCACATTACACACATGTACCCTAAAACCTAAAGTATAATAATAATAAATAAATAAATAAATAAATAAAGAACGAATGAATCAAGAAGAGATGGAAATCCTGAACAGACCAAAACCAAGTAAGGAGATTGAATCAAAATGTAAAACCTCTCAACAAAGTAAAGCTAAAGACCTGTGAAGCTCAGCTTTCATGAGTGAATTCTAACTAATGTTCAAAGAAACACTAATACTAATCATTCTTAAACTCTTCCAAAAAGCAGCAAAGAGAATACTTCCAAACTCATGTTGTGAGGCCAGAATCACCTTGATACCAAAGCCAAACAAAGGCACCACAAGAAAACTGTAGACCAATATCCCTGATGAATATAGATGCAAAACTCCTCAACAAAATTCTAGCAAACCAAATGCAACAGCACATCAAAATGATCATACACCATACCAACTGGGATTTATTCCTAGTAACCCAAGCAAGAATGGTTCAACATAGGCAAATTGATAAATGATATACAACAGTAAAAGATAAAAACTACGTGATCATCTTAATAGATTAGAAAAAGCATTTAACAAAATTTGATATCCATAAAAGCTCTAAAACATCAGTATAGAAGAAACTTAACACAATACAAGCCATATACGAAAAGCCCACATGTAACATCATAATCAATAGGCAAAAACTGAAAGCTTTTCCTCTGAGATCCAGTACAAAGTAAAGATGCCCTCTCTCACCATTTCTATTCAAGATAGTACTAGAAGTCCTAGCTAGGGCAATTAGACAAGAAAAGAAAGTAAAGGCATCCAAATCAGAAAGAAAAAGATAAAAATATCTCTTCTTGCAGATGAAATGATCGTATAAGTAGAAAACTCTAAAGACTCAGAAACAGTTTGTCATAACTAATAAACAAATTCAGTAAAGTTGCAGGATAACATAATCAATATATGAAAATTGGTGGTGCTTGTATACAGTAACAATGAACTATCTGCAAAGGAAATTATGAAAAAATCCCATTTATAGTAGCAACAAAATGAACAAAATACATAAGAATAACTTAACCAAAGAGGTAAAAGACTTGTACATTGAAAATTATAAAACATTTGATGAAGGAAATTAAAGACCACCCAGATAAATGGAAAGACATCCAATGTTTGTGTATTGGAAGAATTAATATTACTAAAATGTCTATGGTAATCAAAGGATCTATAGATCTAATGCAATTCATGTGAAAATATCAATGGCATTCTTTATAGAAATAAAAAAAGTGCTAAAATTCATATGGAATCAAAAAAGACATTGAAAGTCCAAATTAATTTTGAGAAAGAAGAACAAAGCTGGGGGCATCACATTTTTTAATTTCAAAATATATTGCACATCTACAGTAATTGAAGCAGTGTGGTACTGGCATAAAAACAGACATATACGTCAATAGAACAGAATAAAGAGCCCAAAATAAATTCATACAGTTACAGTCAACTTATCTATGACAAAAGTGCCAGGAACACAGATGGAAAAAGGATACTCTCTTCGATAAAAGGTATTGGGAAAACTGGATATCCACATGCAAAAGAAAGAAAAAGAAAGGAAGGAAGGAAGGAAGGAAGGAAGGAAGAAAGAAAAAGAAAAAGTAAGAAAGAAGAAAGAAAGAAAGAGAAAGAAAGAAAAAGAAAGAGAAAGAAAGAAAGAAAGAAAGAAAGAAAGAAAGAAAGAAAGAAAGAAAGAAAGAAAGAAAGAAAGAAAGAAAGAAAGGAAGGAAGGAAGGAAGGAAGGAAGAGAAAGAAGAAAAGAAAAGAAATTGGACCGTATGTCACACCATTTACAATAAAATCATCTCAAAACAGATTAAATACTTAAATGTAAGACTTAAAACTATAAAAATACTAGAAGAAAACATAGAGAAAAGCTTCTTGCCATTGATCTGGGCAATGGTATTTTTTGCATATGATACCAAAATCACAGGCAATGAAAGCAAAAATAGATGAGTGGGATTATCTCAAATTAAAAAGCCTGTGCACAGCAAAGGTAACAATCAACAGAGTGAAAAGGCAGCCTACAGAATGGGAGGAAATACTTGCAAGCCATATATTCAATAAGGAGTTAATATTCAAAATATAGAGGGAACTCATATAATTAAATGGCAAGAAACAAATAAAGCAAAAACAAACAAAAAATGCAATTTAAAAATGAGCAAAAGACCTGAATAGACATTTCTCAAAAGAAAACATACAAATGGGTAACAGGTATATGAAAAGACTCTCAGTGTCACTAATGATAAGGGAACTACAAATCAAAACCACAATATGATATCACCTCACATCTGTTAGGATGGCAATTATCAAAAGGACAAAGATAATTACTGTTGGCAAGGATGTGAAGAAAAGGCAACTCTTGTTGGTGGGAATGTAAATTGGTACAGCCATTATAGAAAGTAGTAGGGAGGTTCTTCAAAAAGTTGAATATGTATCTAAAGGAAGTGAAATCAGGATCTTGAAGAGATATCTGCAATCCCATATTCATTGCAGCCTTATTCACACTAGTCAAGATATGGAAACAACCTAAGTGTTTGTCAATGGATGAATCGATTAAAAAATGTGTTGCATATATACAATAGATTATTACTCAGCCTTAAAAAAGAAGGAAACCCTGTGATACGGTTTGGTTATGTCCCCAACCAAATCTCACCTTGACTGTAGTAATCCCCATGTGTCAAGGGCTGGGCCAGGCAGAGAGAATTGAATCATGGGAGTAGTTTCCCCCATATTGTTCTCATGGTAGTGAATAAGTCTCACAAGATCTGATAGTTCTATAAAGGAGTTCTCCTGCACAAGCCTCTTGCCTGCCACCACGTAAGTTGTGCCTTTCCTTCTCCTTTGCCTTCTGCCATGATTTTGAGGCCTCCCCAGCCCTGTGGAACTGTGAATCCATTAAACCTCTTTCCTTTATAAATGACCCAGTCTTGAGTATGTCTTTATTAGCACCGTGAGAACAGACTAATACATTTTGACAACATGGATGAACCTGGGGAACGCTATGTTAAGTGAAATAAGCCAAACACAGAAAGAAAAAAATTGCATGATCTCACTTAAACGGGAAATCTCAAATAGTCAAATTCATAGAAGCAGAGAGTAGAATGGGGATTGCTAGGGACTGAAGTTGAAAGGGAAATAGGGTAATGTTAGACAAAGGTACAAAGTTTCAGTTGTGCAAGATGAATAAGTTTTGGAAACCTAATGTACAGCTTGGTGATTACAGTTAATAATACTCTATTGTACACTTGAAATTTGCTAAGAGGGTACATTTAAGTGTTCTTACCACAAAAAAAGAGAAGAAAATGGTGTAACTACAGTAACTACATGAGGTGAAATTTAACTATTGTGGCTACAGCACGTTCGTTTCACATGGGTCTTACTTCAAAGCCTGTGAAGCGTAGCTGCAGAAGAGCCCCTGAAATTAAAATCAGCACATCAAAAAAACCCAGAGTGCTAAGTGAGAAAGAAAAATACATCCAGGAGTGAAAAATGTCACCTAGGTCAGCCCTTATTTTGTCCTTACTGTTGAGACTAGTTATGTTAATTAGCTTGTTTGTGGTGGTCATTTCACAATGTATACATACGTCAAAACATCAAGTAATAGACCTTAAATATATAATTTGTATTTGTCAACTATACTTCAATAAATTTGCTTTAAAAAAAAATACACTCACTATACAACCTAGCATTTCCATTCAACAATCCAGAGAAATTAAAATTATGTTCACATAAAAACCTGTACACAAATGTTCATGGCAGTTTTATTTGTAATAGCCAAAAACTTGTCACAACTACAATGTCCTACAGTCAGTGAATGGTTAAAGTAATATGCCCTATCATAGAATATTACACAGAAAAGAAAAAGAAGCAAACCATTTGGAAAGACTTAATCAGTTACTTTTAAAAAATGGATCTCTGAATGAACAAATCATATCTAAAAAGAGCCTCAATTTCATTCCTCATGAGAGAAATGCCAAACAATGCTATATCATACCACTGCACACTCACCCAAATGCCTGAAATAAACAGACAATTGCCAGCATCTACTGAGATATCACAGAAACCTGGACTAGAATGGTGATGAAGGGGGTTGAAAATTGTGGATAGGTTTAGAAGATGCTCAAGAGATAAAAGTAATAGAATTTGGGGATATAAGTAAGTTGAGTCTAATTCCCTGGCCAAGTGTAATATCTTTAATGCAAAGAGTTCAAAGGTCCTCAGCCGAAAGCTGGGCATCATGCCCTCTTGAGGATCTAAAAGAAGTCTAGTGCAGTTTTACTACAAAGTATTTATCCATTACAGAGTCAAAAATTTTCCCTGACAGCCTTCCCATGGAATTACAGCACCTGGAAACACAGGCTTTGGAGCTGTAGGCAAAATATGTACTAAAGGGAATTTCATAAAGATAGGTTATCACACATAGACATATGTTTTGCTTTAAAATATATGTATTTGTGTCCATCACATATCCCAGTGCGTTGTCAATATAAACTACATGAAATTGCTTGTAATAGTTCAGCCACCACCCATATCAATCTATTCACAGTTCCTATCAGTTTTATCCACATGAAACTCCTTTCTTGGAAATTTAACTATTGTGGCTACAGCACATTCGTTTCACATGGGTCTTACTTCAAAGCCTGTGAAGTGTAGCTGCAGAAGAGCCCCTGAAATTAAAATCAGCACACCAAAAAAACCCAGAGTGCTAAGTGAAAAAGAAAAATACATCCAGGAGTGAAAAATGTCACCTAGGTCAGCACTTATTTTGTCCTTACTGTTGAGACTGGTAATCTCGGTTAAGAGGAATATTGGTAAAGAAACATGATCTTAGAAATTTGGCGTTGAAAGACACCTCAAAAATTCAGTAAAGCATGCTTCTCACTCGATAATTTAGGAAATTGAGGACCAGTGAGGGGAAAGATCAAAGAATGGCACAAAATGAGGTAGGGACAAAAGCAGATTGCAAATCTAGAATTATTCTAGGAGTCCTCAACACAGACCACCTTGTCACTATACCAAAATAAAGACTTTGAGGAAAGTTTTACTGGGCACTTCAGCATACAATGTCCAACAGCATTCAACGCAATTATCCTTTGGTACTGAGTACTTTTTTTGAGAAGAAATTGGAATATTCTTCCTGTATCAAATGTCCTGAAATTTTCCGGGAGAATCTGCATTCAAACAGGCTGTCTAGAACCTCTTCTGTTTTTTGTTTTCATTATGTGTATTTTGTCTCAGAGTCAATAGCTGCTCACTTGTCTTCACTTCACTTCTGGATGCATGTGGTGCTGTCAGAAATTTCTAACTATGTGAATTATTTTCATTTCTAAAAGATGAAGAAACACTAAATATTTTTCAGTTTTGCCTGGATCAGGATTTTTGTTATTTTTTTTTCTTTTGAGACAAGGTCTCACTGTTGCAGAAGCTGGTGCAATCTCAGCTCACTGCAGCCTTGACCTCCTGGGCTCAAGTTATCCTCCCACCTCACCCTCCGAGTAGCTGGGACTAGAGGTGCATGCCACCACATCCAGCTAATTTTGGTATTTTTTTGTACAGATGGGGTTTTGCCATGTTGCTCGGGCTGGTCTTGAACTCCTAGAGCTCAATCAATCTGCCTACCTCAGCCTCCCAAAGTGCTACAATTACAGGGGTGAGTCACTGCTCCCAGGTGATTTTCGTTAATTTTTAAGACTGTGAGTTTCCCTCAAGAGAATTAGTCATTCCCCCCACCACCTCCTCCTGTTTCTGTTTAGTAGGCCTGGTTCTCCAATACCAAAAGCAGAATAACCATCTATCTTCCTTCTGGGAATCAATCACACTGTGTTGCTATCTTGTGATCACAGTCACCCCACTCTCAATTCAATTTCTTTTTTTTTTTTTTTTTTTTGCTTATTCATTTTTGCTTTTTTTAAAAATTATACTTTAAGTTCTGGGATACATGCGGAGAACATGCAGGTTTGTTACATATGTATACAAATGTCATGGTAGTTTGCTGCATCTGCATTAGGTATTTCTCCTAAAGCTATCCCTCCCCTAGCCCCCCATCCCCTGACAGGCTGTGTTATGTTCCCCTCCCTGTGTCCATGTGCTCTCATTGTTCAACTCCCACTTATGAGTGAGAACATGCAGTGTTTGGTTTGCTGAGAATGATTGTTTCCAGCTTTATCCATATCCCTGCAAAGGACATGAACTCATCCTTTTTATGGCTGCATAGTATTCCATAGTGTATATGTGCCACATTTTCTTTATCCATCTATCATTGATGGGCATTTGGGTTGGTTCCAAGTCTTTGCTATTGTGAACAGTGCTGCAATAAACATATGTGTGCATGTGTCTTTATAGTAGAATGATTTATAATCCTTTGGGTATATACCTAGTAAAGGATTGCTGCGTCAAATGGTATTTCTGATTCTGGATCCTTGAGGCATTGCCACAATGTCTTCCACAATTGAACTAATTTACACTCCCACCAACTGTGTAAAAGTGTTCCTATTTCTTCACATCCTCACCAGCGTCTGTTGTTTCCTGACTTTTTAATGATCACCATTCTAACTGGTGTGAGATGGTATCTCATTGTGGTTTTGATTTGCATTTCTCCAATGGCCAGTGATGATGAGCATTTTTTCATTGTCTGTTGGCTGCATAAATGTCTTCTTTTGAGAAGTGTCTACTCATCGCCTTTGCCCACTTTTTGATGGGGTTGTTTGATTTTTTTTCTTGTAAATTTGTTTAAGTTCTTCGTAGATTCTGGATATTAGCCCCTTGTCAGATGGAAAGATTGCAAAAATTTTCTCCCATTCTGTAGGTTGCCTGTTCACTCTGATGATAGTTTCTTTTGCTATGCAGAAGCTCTTTAATTTAATTATATCTCATTTATCAATTTTCACTTTTGTTGCCATTGCTTTTGGTATTTTAGTCATGAAACCTTTGCCCATGCCTATGTCCTGAATGGTATTGCCTAGGTTTCCTTCTAGGGTTTTTATGGTTTTAGGTCTTATATTGAAATCTTTCATCCATCTTGAGTTAATTTTTGTATAAGGTGTAAGAAAGGGGTCCAGTTTCAGTTTTCTGCATATGGCTAGCCAGTTTTCACAACACCATTTATTAAATAGGGAATCCTTTCCCCATTGCTAGTTTTTGTCAGGTTTTGTCAAATATCAGATGGTTGTAGATGTGTGGTGTTATTTCTGAGGCCTCTGTTCTGTTCCATTGGTCTATGTATCTGTTTTGGTACCAGTACCATGCTGTTTTGGTTACTGTAGCCTTGTAGCATAGTTTGAAGTCAGGTAGCATGATGCCTCCAGCTTTGTTCTTCTTACTTAGGATTGTCTTGGCTATATGGGCTCTTTTTTGGTTCCATATAAAATTTAAAGTAGTTTTTTTCTAATTCTGTGAAGAAAGTCAATGGTAGCTTGATGGGAATATCATTGAATCTATAAATTACTTTGGGTAGTATGGCCATTTTCACCATATTGATTCTTTCTATCCATCAGCATGAAATGTTCTTCCATTTGTTTGTGTCCTCTCTTATTTCCTTGAGCAGTGGTTTGTAGTTTTCTTTGAAGAGGTCCTTCACATCCCTTGTAAGATGCATTCCTAGGTATTTTATTTTCTTTGTGGCAATTGTGAATGGGAGTTCACTCATGATCTGGATCTCTATTATTGGTGTATAGGAATGTTTGTGATTTTTGCACATTGATTTTGTATCCTGAGACTCTGCTGAAGTTAATTAACAGCTTAAGGAGTTTTGGGGCTGAGACGATGGGGTTTTCTAAATATACAATCATGTCATCTGCAAATAGAGACAATTTGACTTCCTGTCTTCCTATTTGAATATGCCTTATTTCTTTCTCTTGCCTTATTTCCCTGGCCACAACTTCCAATACTATATTGAACAGGAGTGATGAGAGAGGGCATCCTTGTCTTGTGCCAGTTTTCAAAGGGAATGCTTCCAGCTTTTGCCCATTCAGTATGATATTGGCTGTGGGTTTGTCATAAATAGCTCTTATTATTTTGAGATACGTTCCATCAATACCTAGTTTATTGAGCGTCTTTAGCATGAAGTGCTGTTGAATTTTATCGAAGGCCATTTCTGCATCTATTGGGATAATCATGCTGTTTTTATCATTGGTTCTGTTTATGTGATGGATTACGTTTATTGATTTGCATTTGCTGAACCAGCCTTGAATCCCAGGGATGAAGCGGACTTGATCGTGGTGAATAAGCATTTTGATGTGCTGCTGGATTCGGTTTGCCAGTATCGTACTGAGGATTTTCGCATCAATGTTCATCAGGGATATTGGCCTGAAATTTTCTTCTTTCGTGTGTCTCTGCGAGGTTTTGCTATCAGAATGATGCTAGCCTCATAAAATGAGTTAGGGAGGATTCCCTCTTTTTCTATTGTTTGGAATAGTTTTAGAAGGAATGGTACCAGCTCCTCTTTGTACCTCTGGTAGAATTTGACTGTGAATCTGTCTTGTCCTGGGCTTTTTTTTGGTTGGTAGGCTATTAATTACTACCTCCCAGAACTTGTTATTGGTCTATTCAGGGATTCGACTTCTTCCTATAGTCTTGGGAGGGTGTATGTGTCCAGGAATTTATCCATTTCTTCTAGATTTTCTAGTTTATTTGTGTATAGGTGTTTATGGTATTCTCTGATGATAGTTTGTATTTCTGTGGGATCAGTGGTGATATCAACTTTTTCATTTTTTGTTGTGTCTATTTGATTCTTCTCTCTTTTATTCTTTAATTGCCTGGCTAGTGGTCTATTTTAATCTTTTCAAAAAACCAGATCCTGGATTCATTGATTTTTTTGAAGGGTTTTTCATGTCTCTATCTCCTTCAGTTCTGCTCTGATCTTAGTTATTTCTTGTTTTCTGCTAGCTTTGAATTTGTTTGCTCTTGCTTCTCTAGTTCTTTTAATTGTGATGTTAGGGTGCTGATTTTAGTTCTTTCCTGCTTTCTCCTGTGAGTATTTAGTGCTATAAATTTCCCTCTAAGCACTGTTTTAGCTGTGTCACAGTGATTCTGGTACATTGTGTCTTTGTTCTCATTTGTTCCAAAGAACTTATTTATTTCTGCCTTAATTGTGTTATTTACCCAGTAGTCATTCAGGAACAGGTTATTCAGTTTCCATGTAGCTGTGCAGTTTTGAGTGAGTTTCTTAATTCTTAGTTCTAATTTGATTGCACTGTGGTCTAAGAGACTGTTTGTCATGATTTCCGTTGTTTCGTATTTGCTAAGGAGTGTTTTACTGCCAATTATGTGGTCAAGTTTAGAATAAGTGCTATGTGGTGCTGAGAAGAATGTATATTCTGTTGATTTGGGGTGGAGTGTTCTGTAGATGTCTGTTAGGTCTGCTTGGTCCAGAGCTAAGTTCAAGTCCTGAATGTCCTTGTTAATTTTCTGTCTCATTGGTCTGTCTAATACTGACAGTGGGGTGTTAAAGTCTCCCACTGTTATTGTGTGGGAATCTAAGTCTCTTTGTAGGTCTCTAAGGACTTGCTTTCTGAATCTGCGTGCTCCTGTATTGAGTGCATATATGTTTAGCATAGTTAGCTCTTCTTGTTGCATTGATCCCTTTACCATTATGTAATGCTCTTCTTTGTCTCTTTTGATCTTTGTTGGTTTAAAGTCTGTTTTATCAAAGACTAGGATTGCTACCCCTGCTTCTTTTTGCTTCCCATTTGCTTTGTAAATATTCCTCCATCCCTTTATTTTGAGCCTATGTGTGATTCTGCAGGTGAGATGGGTCTCCTAAATACAGCACGCTGATGGGTCTTGAGTCTTTATCCAATTTGCCAGTCTGTGTCTTTTAATTGGAGCATTTAGCCTATTTACATTTAAGGTTAATATTGTTATGTGTGAATTTGATCCTGTCATTATGATGTTAGCTGGTTACTTTGCCCGTTAGTTGATGCAGTTTCTTCATAGTGTCAATGGTCTTCACAATTTGGTATGCTTTTGCAGTGGCTGGGACCAGTTTTCCTTTCCATGTTTAGTGCTTCCTTCAAGAGCTCTTGTAAGGTAGACCTGGTGGTGACAAAGTCTCTCAGCATTTGCTTCTCTGTAAAGGATTTTATTTCTCCTTCATCTATGAAGCTTAGTTTGGCTGGATATGAAATTCTGGATTTAAAAGTCTTTCCTGTAAGAATGTTGAATATTGGCTCCCACTCTCTTCTGGCTTGTAGGGTTTCTGTAGACAGATCCACAGTTAGTCTGATGGGCTTCCCTTTGTGGGTGACCCGACTTTTCGCTATGGCTGCCCTTAACTTTTTTTCTTTCATTTCAATCTTGGTGAATCTGACAATTATGTGTTTTGGGGTTGGTCTTCTTGAGGAGTATCTTTGTGGTGTTCTCTGTATTTCTTGAATTTGAATGTTGGCCTGTCTTGCTAGATTGGGGATATTCTCCTGGATGATATCCTGATGAGTGTTTTCCAACTTGGTTCCATTCTCCCCATCACTTTCAGATACATTAATCAAATGTAGGTTTGGTCTTTTCACATAGTCCCATATTTCTTGGAGCCTTTGTTCATTCATTTTCATTCTTTTTCTCTAATATTTTATTCATGCTATATTTCATTAAGTTTATCTTCAATCTCTGATATCCTTTCTTCCACTTGATTGATTTGGCTGTCGATACTTGTGTATGCTTCACGAAGTTCTCGTGCTGTGTTTTTCAGCTCCATCAGGTCATTTATGTTCTTCTCTAAACTGTTTATTCTAGTTAGCCACACCTCTAACCTTTTTCCAAGGCTCTTAGCGTCCTTGCATTGGATTAGAACATGCTCCTTTAGCTCGGAGGAGTTTGTTTTTACACACCTTCTGAAGCCTACTTCAGAACTCATTCTCCGTCCAGTTTTGTTCCCTTGCTGGCGAGGAGTTGTGATCCTTTAGAGAAGAAGAGGAGTTCTATTTTTGCATTTTCAGCCTCTTTGCACTGGTTTTTCCTCATCTTCATGGATTTATCTGCCTTTGGTCTTTGATGTTGGTGACCTTTGAATGGGGTTTCTGTGTGGACATCCTTTTTGTTGATGTTGATACTATTCCTTTCTGTTTGTTAGTTTTCCTTCTAACAGTCAGGCCCCTCTGCTGCAGGTCTGCTGGAGTTTGCTGGAGGTCCACTCCAGACCATGTTTGCCTGGGTATCACCAGCAGAGGCTGCAGAACAGCAAAGATTCCTGCCTGTTCCTTCCTCTGGAAGCTTTGTCCCAGAGGGGCACCCACCCAATGCCAGCCTGAGCTCTCTTGTATGAGGTGTCTGTCAACCCCTGCTGAGAGGTGTCTCCCAGTCAGGAGGCACAGGGGTCAGGGACCCACTTGAGGAGGCAGTCTGTACCTTAGTAGAGCTTGAGCACTGTGCTGGGAGATCTGCTGCTCTCTTCAGAGCCAGCAGGCAGGAACGTTTAAGTCTGCTGCAGCTGTACCCACAGTCGCCTCTTCCCCGAGGTGTTTTGTCCCAGGGAGATGGGAGTTTTATCTATAAGCCCCTGACTGGAGTTGCTGCCTTTCTTTCAGAGATGCCCTGCCAGGGGTGGAGGAATCTAGAGAGGCAATCTGGCTATAGCAGCTTTGGTTTGCTGTGGTGGGCTCCGCAGAGAAGGACTTCCTGGTGGCTTTGTTTACACTATGAGAGGAAAACTACCTACTCAAGCCTCAGTAATGGCAGATGCCCCTCCCTCCACCAAGCTTGAGTGCCCCAGGTCAACTTCAGACTACTGTGATGGCAGCAAGAATTTCAAGCCAGTGGATCTTAACTTGCTGGCCTCCATGGGAATGGGATCTGCTGAGCTAGACCACTTGGCCCCCTGGTTTCAGCCCCCTTTTCCAGGGGAGTGAACAGTACTGTCTCGCTGGTGATCCACATGCCAATGGGGTATGAAAAAAAAACTCCTGCACCTAGCTCAGTGTCTGCCCAAACAGCTGCCCAGTTTTGTGCTTGAAACCCAGGGCCCTGGTGGTTTCGGCATCTGAGGGAATCTCCTGGTGTGTGGGTTGTGAAGACCATGGGAAAAGCATAGTATCTGGGCTGGAGTGCACCATTCCCCATGGCACAGTCCTTCATGGCTTCCCTTGGCTAGGGGTGGGAGCTCCCCAACCCCTTGTGCTTCCCGGGTGAGGCAACTCCCCACCCTGCTTCTGCTCACCCTCCATGGGCTGCACCCACTGTCTAATCAGTCCCAGTGAGATGAGCCAGGTACCTCAGTTGGAAATGCGGAAATCACCCGCCTTCTGCGTTGTTCTCGATGGGAGCTGAAGATCAGAACTATTCCTATTCAGCCATCTTGCCAGCCTTCACCTCAATTCAATTCCTTTTTCTCCCTCTCTCTTGAGATATTGCTAACTATCAGTATAAAATCCAATCAAACTGGTTTAAACCACAGGAAAAAAGGAGGATCTCTTCTGTTAGGAGTTTTGGAGTGGGAAGTTACAGGACTGCTGAAGTTCAGTACTGCCTTCTTGAACCAAACCTTTTCCCCTTTTCTCCTCCGCCTTCCTTAGCAATTTGACCAGGTTTTCCAGTCTCTGTGGTTCTGATACTGTCATCCGTTGTTCCTGCTGACTGTCAGTCAAGGGATCATGTCCCTGTGTAAGTAATGTTGTTAATGACTTTATATTCCTTGGAACTTTGAAGTCTCCCAGGGTCTTGGTTGAATGTGGATTTTCCCAGAAGCTATTTGCATTTGCTTCTATGATGTACCTTAGATGCTCAAGCAATACAGGACTCCTAAAACTAAATACGTTCCTTGTTGTTTTTCTAGACCACATAGGTAGTATGAATTTTGGCCCAAAATTAATGAGTATGAAAATCTGAGGATAGAAATTTGAGTGTTCACAAATCTGAGGGTAGGAATTCTCAGGACAGTTCTTCTTTTCCTTCCATTTTTTCAACTCAGTCCAGAGCAATGACTGAACTAAGCAATAAGCCCTATGTATTAGTACATCCTTGCACTGCTAAAAAGACATACCTAGACTGGGTAATTTATAAAGAAAAGAGGCTTAATTGGCTCATGGTTTCACAGGCTGTACAGGAAGCATGACAGCTTCTGGGGAGGCCTCAGGAAACTTGCAAATCATGGTGGAAGGGGAAGGGGAAGCAGTCACGTCTTACATGGCTAGAGCAGGAGGAAGACTTTGTTAAACTAACTGTTATCTTTCTGGTCACTTCTCTACCCAATTAACTACCCTGGCCCAACTTCCTTTGCCTTATCGCATTTCCCAACTTACAATTCTTTGTCTAATTTGGTACATAAGTAACTGATTCTATTTCTTTGGGTCTTCATTTTACTCCTGTTAACCCATCTTATGTCAATTTAATTCTCAGGCCCAGCTGGGACCCTGAAGATGGTGGTGTTTTGCCTCCCCTCCAGAGTGAAAGGGGTCATTATATATACATAAATAAAGACTTGGTCAGACACAGTGGGATGGATAACCACCCTATTTATAGCCCCACATTTAAATCATAAAGCTTAGAGCACTGCAATGGACTGAATGCTTGTGTTCCTCCAAAATTCATATGCTGAAATCTTAACCACCTTGTAATGACATCAGGAGGTGGGGCCTTTGGGAAGTAATTAGATCATGAAGATAGAGTCCTCATGAATGGGATTAGAGTCCTTATAAAAGAGACCCCAGAGAACTTGGTAGCTCTCTTTCTGCCATGTGAGGATACCGTGATAAAATGGCAGTCTGCAACCTGGAAGAGGACCTTCACCAGAGCATCCAGAGCCATAAGAAATAAATGTCTATTATTTATAACCCACCCAGTCTGTGGCACTTTGTTACAGCAGCCTGAACTGACTAAGACAAGCACTTACCAAATTTCTAATGTTTCATATCAAAGAAAGAATGATTCTGGGAAGAATTCAGTATTACATATATTATATGAATTATTTGTCTTGATTATTATTTAAAAAGAAGTAATATTTTCATGACAAATTTGTTTTATAATTGACATATAATCTTGGGCTACTAAATATTGTAGCGATGATATTTTCAACCCTTTTAACTCCAATTAAAATATCAACAGATTTTTTTATTATAAAAACTTAATTCAGCTAAAATTACACTGGAAAGAATAACAATTCGGTATAATAAGAAAGGTGGAGAATCTCGCTCTCCAGATATTAAATTTATTGAGTAGCTGTAGTAATTATAAGTTTAGTACTAGAGAAAAAAATAGATTGAACAGTCAATGAAAAAGAATAAAAAGTCCAGAAATAAACACAAACATACTTGTGAATTAGTAAGTGATAAATGTGACATTTTATGTGAGTGGAATAAAAGATTGTCTTCCCAGAATCAAATTCTGCTGGAAGGAGTATAAATTAGTTCAACCATTGTTGAAGACAGTATGGCAATGCCTCAAAGACCTAGAACTAGAAATACCATTAGACCCAGCAATTCCATTACTGGGTATATACCCAAAGGAATATAAATCATTCTATTTTAAAGACAGATGCACACGTATGTTCATTGCAACACTGTTCACAAAAGCAAAGACATGGAATCAACATAAAAGTCCATCAATGATAGACTGTATAAAGAAGATGTGGTACATATAAACCATGGAATACTATGCAGCCATAAAAAAAGAATGAAGTCCGGTCCTTTGCAGAGACATGGATAGAGCTGGAGGCCATTATCCTTAGCAAACTAACACAGGGACAGAAAATCAAACACCACATGTTCTCACTTATAAGTAGGAGCTAAATTATGAGAACACGTGGACACATAGATAGGAACAACACACACTGGGGACTACTGGAGGGCAGACGGTGGGAGGAGAAAGAGGATCAGGAAAAAATAACTAATGGATAGTATGTATATTAGTCCATTCTCACACTGCTGTAAAGAAATGCCTGAGACTGGGACATTTATAAAAGAGGTTTAATTGACTCACAGTTCCACATAGGTTGGGAGGCCTCAGGAAACTTACAATGGAAGATGAAGAGGAAGCAAGCTTGGAACGTCTCACGTGGTGGCAGGAGAGAAAAGAGTGAGGAGTGAAGGGGAAAGATCTCCTTATAAAACTATCAAATCTCAGGAGAACTCATTCACTATCACAGGAACAGCATGAAGGAAACCACCCCCATGATCCAATCACCTCCCACCAGGTCTCTCTCTGGACATGTGGGGATTATGGTGATTACAATTCAAGATGAGATTTGGGACAGAAGGCCTAACCATATCACTAGGCCTAATACCTGGCTGGTGAAATAATCTGTACAACAAGCCACCATCACACACATTTACTTATGTAACAAACCTGCACATCCTGCACATGCACCCCTGAACTTAAAATAAAAGTTAAAAGAAAAAGAAAAAAAATAATCAAAATGAAGTATTGAGACAAAAAACTGTAGGAAAAAGAGACACATGGACCTAGGCCAAAATACCTACCATGTATGAAACTGATAGTTCCAGAAGGAGAGGATAAATAAAATGAGATAAAATTGATGAAGAAATAATGGCTGAGAATTTTCCAAATCTAATGAAAATTCTCAATCCACAGATAGAAGAATCTCAATGAATATGAATCATGATAAGTAAAAAGAAAACCACACCTAGGCATATAATAGTCAAACTGCTGAAAAGCATAGATAAGGAGAAAAGTCTTAAATGTCAACAAAAATACACAATAAAAGACATATTACCTTAAGGGAAACAATTAAAACAATGGCTAACTTTTCAACAGTAATAATAGAAGCCAGAAGGCAATAAAATGGCAACTTACAATGAAGAAAAATAACTGTCAACTTCAAATTCTATAGTCAGCAAATACATCTGTAAGAAAACGAAGGTGAAATTATGATCCCAAAGTCTGATAGAATTTGTCACTGTTGATTTACAGTACAAGAAATACTGAAAGAAGTTCTTTAGGATGAAGAAATATTATCCAAGCAGGAAAAACAGAGATGCAAGAAGAAACAAACAGCACTGCAAACATCAAATTTGAAAGACTGTTGATTATATAAAGCTACAATAAAATAATGCTTCTGATGTTTATAAAATATACAGAAATAAGATATATGACAAAAGTAGCCAAAAATGGCAGGAGAGGAATTAATTAAATGTTACTCAAAATTATTACATATTAGAGAAATGCAAGTTAAAAGCACAAGTAAGCATTATGCAACCATCAGAATGGCTAAAATTTTAAAGGTTGACAATATCAATGTTGATCATGATATGATATATGGAGCAACTGGAACTGTCCTATGTTGCTGATGGCAGCGTAAATTCATTCAACCATTACTTGGACATATCTGTTAAAGCAAAACAAAATCCTAACCTATGACCTAGCAATATTACTCCTACGTATATATTCAGGAGGAAATGTGTAAAAATTCATTAAACTATATACCGAAGGCTTGTGCATTTTACAGTACATATCTCAAGAAAAACTTAAGAACACAAATGTAAAATGAATGATAAGAAATCAAAAATTCTAATAGAAAAATAGGTAAAAGAAAATAACATGGACTATAAAAAGTAGAGGAAAACAGATGCTTATAAACATATGAAAATATGCTCTATTTCATTCATCAAGTTAAAATTAAAATACCAAAATGATACTGAAGCCAATTTGAGTTCGTTTACCACATTTGCAACCAAGATTCCTGACAAGTAGTTTTACAAAAGCATGACAAGACATAATTACGTATGAGAATGATCACTTCAGTATTGCTCATAATAGTAAAAAAGATTGGAGAGTTTCTAAATATTCCCTAATTGTGAACTGTTAAATTATTGTATTTTGACAAAATGGAATACTATGCAACTATTAAAATTAATGAAGTAGATATGTTTGAATTTATATAGAAATATCACTAAGATACAGGAAAAGGGTAATTTCATAATATTAAGCAGAATAATATCCTAACTGTGTATATGCTTTTAAAATGGTAAAATAATAACAGGGTTATTTTAGGGAATAGGAACTGAAGATTGGGAGTGGAAAGAGACCATCACTTTTTATTTTATATTTCTCAGTACTATTTGAAAGCTTTTCTGTGTGCATTTGTTTTAATTACACTTTAAGATTAAAAAGCAAGAAAAAGAGATATATATCTGAATACAAGCTCAAGTAGTGACAAAACTCAAATTGCTAGAAAGCCTAAGTGATGAAATATATGTTCATAAATCACTATAAATCAAGATTTCTTAGAGAACTAAAGACTCAAACTATAAGACCTAAAGACTCAAACTAAAGAGCTCTTAAAGATTGAAATGAGTATCTTTCTTGATGATTAAAATGAGTAATCTTTCATCACAAGTGGCTATAATGCCAGCAAGAATCTGGTGTGGGATGATCTATTGAGACATTACCAAAGAGAGTAACAGTAAAGGGAGATCCTGGGAACTAAAATATTTTCAAACCCCTTACAAATGCTAAGCATATGTCTTTCGGAATTTTGAAGACACAACGACAGGCTAACAATGGATAAACATTTTGTATTAACTATTTGTATAAACCACAAGGATTACTTCTTTATATTTTCAAACGTTAGCTGAAATAATATCATTATTTTATTTACCTTACAACAGATATAATCCTAAAGTAACTTAAACTCATAATAATTCTTTTTGGACTTTTATTTCTCAAAATTAACACTGCTTATAATTCATAATGATAAAAAGATGAATATACAGTCATAAAGCACACTGCTTTCTCTGTGACTTTGGGAACATAAAGGAGAAGTAGACTAATTAAATTTCATAGAACAGTTAGTGATGCATATCTTGGCACTTACATTTATAACATTTATTAAAATACCAATTGTGACTAAAGAGAAAGTGATAACCACATGCCAAACACTTAATGACAGGTTTTAAAAGTACAATATCTACAATATAGATATCTCACTACAAAATTAAATATCTTCTAATTCATTCTCAGTTCCAGGTTTTTTTAGTAAACATGTCAGAAAACCTCATAAAATTGAATTTAATGCCATACATCTTAAGCATAATTAATTTTGAAAAATAGACATTTTCAGCAGCTTTCCAAAATAAATGCTGATAAACTTTATAGAAAAATAATTCATTCACTATAAAACCTCATGAAGGGCCAGGTGCGGCAGCTCACACCTGTAATCCCAGAACTTTGGGAGGCCAATGAGGGTGGATCACTTGAGGTCAGGAGTTCAAGACCAGCCTGGCCAATATGCCAAAACCCCATCTCTACTAAAAACCCAAAATAAATAAATAAATAAATAAAAGCTGGGCATGGTGGTGCGCCCATAATCCCAGGTACTGGAGAGGCTGAGGCAGGAGAATCGCTTGAACCTGGGAAGCAGGGGTTGCAGTGAGCCGAGATCACATCACTGCACTCCAGCTGGGCAACAGAGCAAGACTCCGTAAAAAAAAAAAAAAACCCATGGAAATCATCTCCTAATGTTTATACAAATAATATGTAACAATAATATCCCAGTTCTCCTACAGGCTGAATATGTAACAATATCCCAGTTCTCATACAGGCTGATCATGTTTTAAGTTGTTCTCCTAACATTGTGATTAGATGCAGGTGTGCTTTACTGTTTTAAACTGGTTAAGAAAGAGTAAAATTACCTACTTATCTAGCTTCCTTTTATAAATACTTCTTCACATTTCTTGGTAACTATGTTTAAATTTTTTCTTGAATGCTGCTTCTTTCAGTCGTAGTAGACAATTATAGTAGAGTGGACAATTATAATTTTGTGACTTAAAATTTAAGAATGGGCTTTCTCAATAATAAATAGCTGAGAAAGGTTTGTTAAGGTAACTATCAAGATGACCCTCGAAAGATGAAAAGTGAAAGCAATTTCTTTTAAGGTCACAGAAAATAATTTAGAAAGATATCTTTTTTCATCCACATCTAAGTGAGATGGAACTTTGTGGTTGCAGTATGTCTTAGTCCATCAGCATATTGTCCAACTCTGCCTGTGAGCCCTGTATGCATAATTCTCAACTCTTACAGCCTAAAGTTTATTTTCTTTCAGCTTTGGAGGAGGTAATATAAATATTCCTGAAGTAATGTGACCATATATATGATATTATGGAAGACAGAATAAGTTTTATTGGGGAATAATGAGAAGTAGAAGAATGACATGCCTAAGGTTATAAAACCTCATTCTAAATCCAGAATCTCACACTGGTATTGGAATTTCATCCAAGTCCTTTTACCATTTGGTAACTAGGTTTAAAAGGAAAAAAAAAACTGCTCCTATTTTTCTTGTCAACTTGTAGCTCATCTCTAAATGGACACAGAGATCCAACAGAAGGTGCCTATTCATAGTGACATGTACTTCAACTTTTTCATTGTTCTTGGGGGTTTAAGTTAGAAAACCTGTAATCCTGCAAACCCTGACATATGATTTCTCTTCAAACAATCTATTTAAACTTGAAGCCACAGCACAAATTATTAATTTCTGAGTTGCTTTCAATGAAGGTCAGATTTAGAAAGACTGATTAGTAGCTTGTGTTTCAGTTTAAGGCCTTAAAATGAAATATTAAAAATTCCAGATTTATAAGTTTAAAAGACCATAGACCCTATTTCAGCTCCTCCTTCCTTTAAATTTTTTTATAGAAGCTGTGAGAAGAAATGGGAAGTTCCTGACCATTCTGAGGCATAAAACATTCTAAATTTTCTCGAAATTGTGAGAAAATCCAGTATTTCATGGCAGGTAGTTTTCACAAGGTCCCAATAAAACGTAATGATACATAGTGAAATAAACTTTCAAAAGTGGAAATCAGAATTCAAGCCCATTGACAATAAATATGATCTAAGTCTATACATAGCAATAGGCCAAACTATACTTGTTCGGCACTTTCCATGAAAAAGTGCCTTGGAATTTCAGTATTTCTGAAGTGCGTTTTTGTTCATTTGTCCACTTATCTGGGGAACTGAGGCTGAACCAAGATGGTATCAATGATCTCAGGTTAATGTGCTGTCACTAAATTTCTTTAACACAGACCTACAGCACTACAGTGGTCCTGGGACTGTTGAATTCACTCAAATAAGATACATACATCCTTGGGCTGATGAAAACATCTATCAGTTTCTCTTTCCTGTTATTCTAGGTCCCAGATCACAGGAGAATACCGTGTCTCAGTGGACATGCTCAGAGGTCAATCTTCAATTACAGAGTGGGGCAAAATTTATTTTTCTATCTCTTCTCTACTGTACCTTCAATTAAATACCTAGAATCTATAAGCATGTATTTAAAATGTCAATTTTAACAAAATTTTTATACATGTAATAATTTATCTGTTTCTGTGTCTCTAAAGCCACGTAAAATTATCCATGAAAAAAACCCTTCTCTGTTTATCTTTGCGTAGAACTAGGGCTTTCGTACCACATCAAGTAACAAGTTGCTATCAGCCCTCTACCTATGTCTTGTAAGGGGGTCATCAGTTGAGTATGTGAGATCCTGAGACATCTTAAAAATACTTATAACATGGAATACTTTATTGATTCCCGAGTGGAAATTGATTATAAAGTGTGAAAAATATCTATCAAGTGGGGTCTGGAATCTTTGTCATTGTTTAGAACCGCTCACTTCATAGCCACAACTGGAATAGAGATGGAATGTAGAGATTTATTTAGGGTAACAGTAAAATCGGGAGTCTCTTGTCTCCGTCTAAATATGAAATTCTGATAATTTTTAAAAACCCATAGGCATATTTTTGAACACTAAAGTACTTATTTTGATGATACTGATATTCTTGAAGGTCTTCTTGCCACTGAACATCTAAATGTGCAGGTTTCTTAATTTAGTTTGTTGCCCATTATGCTGTCTTTGAATTTTTTTACCATACCAAAAGTTGAATAAATAATAAACTTAGGTATTAATCTTAAGTTTTTAAAGGCAAACATGAGATCTGTGCAATTCTCACTTAATTTCTCATCCAGCATTATACTTCTACTTAATACATTTTATAATCTTTATTTTTTCTGTCACACTCAGCCAATTTTTGTGTTTTTTGTAGAGACGAGGCCTCACTATATTGCCCAGGCTAGTTTCAAGACTTCTGAGCTCAAGCGATCCACCCGCCTCAGCCTCCCAAAGTGCTGAGATTACAGGCATGCACCACCGTGTCCGGCCTCTACTTAATAAATTTTGATTATAAGTCAGTTGTTTTAAATTGATGGCTATGTAGGGTATAGGTTAAAAACATAATCATTCGCATTAAAAAATCTGGATTTAAATCTGAATTCTGATTCCATTACCCACTGACTGTAACCTTGGGCGAATTATTTACTGTCTTCATCTTTAAGGAGTATCATAGTAACAGATGTCTCATACAATTATTGCAATAATTAACTGGGTTAAGGTATGTAAAGTACTACACAGTGGTTTGTTTATGTAGACAGAATGCTCAGTGATGGGAAAAAATAGCATATGTCCAGGTGGGGATGGGGGAAGACAATTATTCCAGAGAGATATACAGTGACATTTGGCAATCTAACTTTATCAGAAAGTGACCACTTCAACATCTTTCAGAGAGAATTAAAACTGACATTATGTTTTCAAAAGTGCTTGTGTTGTCATCAAAATACTGATTGTGGGCATCACCATTCTTGCAGGTTATTTCATTCTATGGTACATATCTTAGACTTGGTACATAACAATTGGCTCATTAGTCTTCACAAGTATAACCCCTTAGGCCAGGGCTGAATTCTGTTTATCTTAAACATTTAGGGAAGTCCTACTTGAAATCCTACAGTCTGATAGCACAAAATATAAATACATAACATACTCTCAAAACACACAAGGACACGTGTTAAGAATGTGTGTGTGTGTGTGTGTTGGTACAAAACAAAAACTTGAGGTAAAACAACATGCCCTCTGAAAAAACAATTACATCTCACAAAAGATGGTATCTGTTGGGCTTATTTCTAGCTGGAAACAAGGGACCTTCCCACTAGAGCTTGGGAATAAAATAGAAGAGCGTGTCTACATTGGTAGGCTTATGAAGGCTTTCTCAAATTTTTTGTCTATGTTACTAAGAGAGGACAAACAGACAACATTCATTTGGAACAATTATTTTCAAATTTGACTCTGGTTTCTTTTCGTTCTCCCATCCACAACTATAAAGTAATCTATTACACTTTACATTACCCATTATAACACAAATCTGAAGGTTTCTTCAGTGAAATTACACAGTTAGGTCACACATCTTGTTTTCCATGATCTTATGAGTCTGAGTAGAACAAGTTTGGAATTGAGGCATGTAAGATGCAAAAGTCTTCTTACTAGAAGTTCCTAAGTTGAAATTATTTTCTACAAAGTGTGAGCAACTGTCCTGGAGAACTCTGATGTCCGTGAATAAACAGGGGGCTGGGAATGGGCACAATACCCTTGACTTGTCAGTCAAAAGCACACCACTCTCTCTCTTTTTGATTGAGGTGACCCCTACATAATAGACAGACTTTTCATCATTATTTTCTTCAGGGAAATTTCCCTCCAATTTCAAAAGTTCATCCAATCCTTCTGAGAATGTGAGGTGTGGTGAAATTATGTTGGGACGCTGATCTGATAATATAAAAAATGCCTGGGCCTCTATCTCCCATGAGCTATTAGAGAAAGAATCCTTCAATGGAGAATTTTTGCTAGAGAAGCACTTGGTGACTGAACTATTTATAAGCCCTTGTTCTTCACCAGTTTCACTTGGTTTAGAGTTGCTGATCAGCGTGGCATATTTAACAAAGGGTTGTCTCTGGCTTTCGTCCTCATAGGTTACCTCGGTACCCTCAGCCTCAGAGAAGTTAACACTGTTGAACTGGTCACTAATACAAACAGAACCCTTTTCAAGATCTGTTGTTGAAAGTAGAGAGACCACAGTTGTTGGCACCATCTCATCTTTATTTTTCCATGATGTATCAACACTGATATCTTCTGAAATTGTTTCAGGCTCCAAAAGAAGAGGACCACATGTCACTGATGCTGTATGCTTGATAAAAAGATGCTCAAACGTTTCTGGCTAAAAGAAAAGACACATTTTAAGGCTCAATTATGTTAAAAAATTTTGCTTCATTATGTCATACTGGCAGAAATGGAAGTGTGTTAATAATAAAGAACATAAGTCAACCACAAATTAACTAGTTTTTGACTAAGATACATATATCAAAAAGCGTAAGGAAGAGCCCGTTTAAGATAGCATTTGAAAGTGGGACAAGACAGACTTAGACTTCAGTTCTTCCAATTCTACAACCATGAACAAGTACACTAACCTCTCTGCCTTTCAATTTCATCATCTCTAAAAATGTGCTTCATGGTATTGTGGCTAGAAATAAATTAGTGTCTGCAAGTGCTTAGCTCTCAGGAAAGATTGGTTACTGTCATTGGAAAATGCTATCTTCTGAAGATATTTTCTTCCTAATATTTTGCAGCAAATTACATTCCCACAAACTAAAAATTTTAGCCCAAAATAGAAAAAAGTGGATTGAAATAAAATGAAATGACCAAAATAACTTGTCTAAAAACAGTTAAAATAAGTATGTTGTGAAATAAGATACGGTATGAAAGTAAAATAATTGTGTTGACTATTAAAAACTTATCTGCTGTATACTGAGAATCTGCTTGAGACTATCTGAAAATAAAAGCTAATAATATCGTATGTTGAGAACAATGATGATGAAAGAGATGATCACAAACCGGTAAATTACTATTCCTTATAAATAACTTCACATAAAAATATTTACTATGGAAATGTGAAATGAAGACAAATACACAAGACAAATGTACATCATATTTTTTATAGAAGTGATCATATCACAAAGAAAAATCCTGCTAAGCAACTACAAATCAAGAGTCTGTGGGCAAAAAGCTCAATTCATACAATGTAAACACATTGAAAAAACAAATGCAAAATAAAAAAAGCTGTTGATACATCACCTTGAAAAATTAACACAACTAAATTAAGGGCTATAGAAAATGTGTTCAGCTTATATATCATACATGTCATTTAACTTGAATTTTACAATTTTTAAACTAATAGAATTCAGATTTATTGCTTGAAATAATGGTATACCCAGCTGTTCTTCATAATGGCAAGCATATTCCATATACAATACAATTTATTTAGCATAGTTTTATACTCTTAAGTAAAATATGTTAGTGATTAAAAGCATAAAGGAATAAATATACCAAGCGCAAAATATAATAATGGAATAGACTTATGCAGGCATTAAAATACTGCATAATGACAAATACTGAATTAATACAACTTTCCTATTATTCACAATCATAATATATGAAGAGAAAACTGTTCCTATGCCTGGTTTTTTTTCTGAAAGAAATCTATAGTTTTATACATTTCTTCAAATATTTGCTTGCTCATTTTCTTTTTTCTTAAGGCTTCTACTATATATGCACTGAACTGTCTTAAAATTTAAATGAATCTACATATTAAGATTGTCAAAAGAATTAGATGTTATCAATATGAAAACAAGGAATACATATTAAAAAAACCATAACCATAGTCAAGATTACATATGTCCTTCAAATGATGTGTTTGATATATTTCATGCTAAAATGTCATAATCAGTAACTGTTGAAATCAAATACTGTAAATGCCTTCAAATGCATTCAGATAGAATATTTCACTCATAATTGATAAGAAATATCATACTCATATACTATTGAAATATGTTTTGTCAGTGAGTTATAAAACTTCATTAAAAGTATATCCATTTAAAAAAATTTCACTATATGCATCTTTTTTAAGATTTTAGAATAATCTGGGCACATATTAAATATGTGTTCAGTGGGCAGTAATTAAAGAATATCCTTTCATAATTTCGCACTTAGATTTTACATTTCAATGACATCTATTAGAAGTCAAGAAGGGAAGAAAGACATATTCTTCCTGTTTTTGTAGAGTTCTTTTCTACTTTCAAATAAAACTACGAGCAAAATCTAAATATAAGGGATCCATATATACATATATATACGTATATATAATAAATTTGAATATTGAGTTCATTAAACATAGTCTTTGGTTTGGTTTGAATGTGAGCAACACAGCATAATTCGTGTGCTGAATTCATAAAACTAGCAAGCAGTCTGTTTGAAAGTAGAAAAGTTCTGTCCTCACCATGAACTATTCATAAAAGCTCCAAAGAGTCTCCCTTTCTTGCATCACTGCCCATTTCCCTGCCTACCAGAGGTCTTGGATGGTTCAGTGGAAGTAAATTAGATTTAGGTCATAATTAACAAGAAAGCTGGATTAGAAGTCGATGTTCCCTTCTGATCCGGTCAATCTGACCTGGGTATGTAGGGTCATCCTGATATGAACCGTAACTCCCACTGTCCTGTGGCCAGCACAAACACAACTTCGGGCTTTCTTTTAACTGAAATGGAAGTTATCACTTAAGCCATTTTCAAGGATATTGAAAACTGAAATTCCCAGATTGAACAAAGTTAGATACAAAAACGCCAGGAGATATTCAAAAGAACACCCGAATAGGCTGATTTTTAGGCTGACGTGTCTATAAAGGAATCTAAAATGGAAAAGTTTGGACATAAAAATACAAACTAAATATTTTCACTGATTCCATACTTACAATCATTGTATTTTTAAAGCTATTTGTCAGATGTTGCAGTTTTAGAGTTCACCTAATTACAGCATTGTCTACTACATATTTGATGACATTTAATAGATATGTAATGACAGCAACAGCCATAATTTTCTTAATGTTTAATGACCAGGAATATGACAAATCAAAAGCCAGAAATCATGAATACTACTTTTAAACTTTAGATGATTTGAAAATTAATCATACATCCAAACTGAACTGGACTCAAATCTATATTTTGAACCCAAATTTACACATCTATTTTAAGTTCTAAATCAACATAATCCACCATATGTTAACTCTCAGAAGTTCAACTGAATTTTTTTTAGATTTGCTCCCCTTCTTCAAAATGTAAAAATCTTCTAATACTCTATAGACTGTTGGGAAGTTGGCACATTGGGTTCATCTGTAGTGATCATGATTAGACTTCAAAGAATGTCCGTTCTCTGTTTAGATAAAATAAAACAAAATAAGAAAGCAAAATAAAAAATCACTCACAAAGAAAAAGATAAAAGATTTCAAAAAACATTGATAAGCATGGGTTCTGGACTATACATTTTTGTGTTAAGTTACAATAATGCATCCTTTTGGGAATGGGCAAAATTTTGAACTAAGGTGGCTTCTCCCGTTTTCTTAATGAATGTTTTAATATCACACTCTAAGGACAGCTTTAATTACCCCAGGAAGGGAAAAACTATAGGGAAATAACAGAATAGGTAAAAGGAGAGAAGAACAACAAGCTGCAAAAATTAAAAGAGGGAGAACCAACAGCAATATAGGATAGTTTGGAAGAAGAAAGAATAAAAGAGGAGAGCAGTGAAAAGAAAAATAAAACAAAAATAAATAAAGAGAAAGAAGTGCTAAAAATGGTAAAGAATAGAATCACAGAACCATTCATTATCATGGGTTTTTAAAATCTAGAAATAAGATCTGAGAAATCATATGGTCCAAGTGTCTCCCTTTTTTCTGACAAAGCAATTGAGGCTGCCAAGATTATTTGCTAAAGGTTACATGGCTAATTAGAGTAGAGGGAGGACCCTGACTTAGTTCTTTTTTTCTAGTCCAACAATCTTTCTATAACACAATGGAAGATGAAAGGTTGTCCCAAACACAAATAGGCAGAACATGTTCTTTGTTTCCCTTTTACTACTCGCTGTGATAAAGTTCAGCTGATTAATTTATACTCTCTCCTGTTTCCTCATAACCTGAGGGCTATAAGGAACAAGAAAATAAACAAAACTGAGGTTACCTTTTTAGGGGAGTGAAATACACACTTCTAGGCCCAGTAATGTGCATTTCCGGGCATAGGGGAGATGGCTACTTCTAAACAGAACTTCTAACTCGAAAATGCACCAGCTCTTCCACACATTTGGAAGGCCATCTAGCAATTTTAGGGATGCTTCTGATTCAGATCTGTGAGGATGGTGTTCTGGGAGGCCACGGGTTGTTGAGCTGCTTTATTTGGAGGCCTAGGGCTGACTGGGGAATCTAAGACAGTTTCTAGATCCCAAGGAAAAATCTATTTGTTTCTAGCTTTAGCCCCCCTAAAGGAAGTTGTTAAATGGAGTAAACTCTTGTGAAAGCTGACATAAATGTAGACACAGGAGCATGGCTGGATAAAAACAAACAAACAAAAAACAGAGAATGAGAAAAATATTGTAAAATAATTAAAGAATAAAAAGAAGTGGAACGAATTGAAAATGAATTAAAGAGGCTTAAAATATCTTTAAGGGAAAAACCCAGGTGATTTGGATTTAGAAGAAATTTAACAAATTAGGCAGAAATGCTAAGGTAAAAAGGTGCAAAACAAACTAAGAAAGGTAATAGTTCTTTTACACTCTAAAATTTGAATTGGAAGAAAAGCAAGGCTAATAAGTTATCATAATACATTTTCTTACAATAAAAATTCAATCTATGTTTAAGATTCTGATTTTTTAAGGTATAAACAGAAATGGTATTCTGATTCGAGATGGCTGACTGAACAGGTTTCTCTCTTGTCTCTATAGAGATTCTGTTGGAATGGCAGTATGTAAATGAGTCAAATACAAACCCACCACAAAGAAGATGATCTGAGAGGGCTAATGAGAAATGAGTAATTTTCATTCATTGCTAAAAGACAGAAAACAATTGAGAGAGTATAGATCAAAGAAGGTCAGTAAAGAAAGCTGAAGACCGGAATATATCCAGCTGCAGCTGAGGAGAAAGAAAATTGGCCCTGCCGTATACAGCGGAGACAGTGCGTGAAGAAATGGCACGTAAAAACACACGAAGACAAGAGAACTGTGGCTGGAAACTGGGGCCTAATGGAAGTTCTGTATATGGAATGGGGCTCTTCTACTCCTCTGCTGAACATGGAAGAGCCTTCGTGTAAGCACTACCCTTCACAACCAGACTGAGGATTTGTTCTCAAAAGCAACTAAGGAACTGTCTGGGGAGGAAGACAGCAGCCATGGAATATTGCTAGCTGAGAGCACATCTTTCCTCATCTGGCCAGAACCCTGCCTACTCACCCAGGGCAACAATGCCTATATACACTGGGCTCCCAGTCAGCCTGTCTACTGTTTCATTCCTAAACATGAAAGGAAAAAAAAGGATTACCAGATATTAGGAGGAAAGACTGAGATAATAAAAGAAAGGCCAAGATAAACAACAGGAGCACATGACCTAGAAGGAACACAGAGAATTCAGGGAATAGAAGAAAAAAGAATTTTTAAAATAAAAGTACAAAAATCCTCGAATTGGTATTTCTAGCAAGATTTAAGAAAATATGCATAAAGCCAGAACAGAATACTCTGAGAAAGAATACTTGGAAATTTACAAAAATAATAGTATATAAAAATCCAACAGAAACACTGGAAGAAGAGGGTATGGCAAGGTCTCAGAATGTAACACACACACACAAAAAAACAAAGAAACAGAAAATATGAGATAAAAGGTAAGAAATGTGGAAGATCTATGCAGAGGGTCCATCATCCAACATACAGATTCTAGAAAGAGAAACAAAGAAACAAGAGGAGAGGAAATTATCAAAGAAATAATATAATTTCTTAGAATTGACAGGAGACATGGAATTGAAAGTCTCTTCAAAAAATAACCACATTAAATAAAAAAAGAACCACTCCAGATTCATCACTGAAAATTCAAAACAACAAAAATGAGGAGAATATTTTTTTAAAAAGGAAATTATCAGTAAACAGTGAGGAGTAAAAATCACAATAGTATCTGACTGCTCAGAAGCAATACTGGATACTATATGTTAAGGCAGGAATTGTTTCAATGTTCTCTTGGAATGGCTTTTTCTAAGAATTGATACTCCACCAAACTATCAATCAAGGAGGGCAGAATAAAAGGAAGTTCAGGCATGGAGAGATGGAGACTTATCGCATACTTCTTAGGAGGTTATTTAAGGGTGTAGTTAAGAAAGATGAAGGAAAGGAATCCAGGAAACAACCAGAAACCAGTTAAGGGAAAGTTTAGAGTGATGGCTTATAGTAATTTTAGAGAAAGCCTAGTCCTGATTGAAGTAGGAGGATAGAGGAGTTCCTGGAGAGTGCACTAGAACAACGCCTCCAGTAAAGATGGGATAGTGGATAAAAAGGTAAAATAACAGCATAGATTATATAATGGGAAGGGAGGGAAGGGGAGGGGAAGGAGAAAGAAAGACAGCATGAAAAGAAAGAAAGAGGGAGAGGGATGAATGGATGAAAGAATGGAGGGAGGAAGAGGAAGGAAGGGACAATTAGAAACTTAAGGAAAAGAAAAAAGATAAAAACTAAAAATGAAGCTAACTAAAATTCAGCACAATTTTGATCAACAGGTGGAATATAACTAATATATTTTTTTAAAAATTCCCCTTCGACATCGGAACCACTGAGAAGTGTAATCACATATTATTAAACACTTGGTTCAGTAAGTCACAATATTTACATAATCATAACAATGTAAATTCAGTTTATTAGTTTTTCTATTTTAAAAAATAAACCACAGACAAATTACAGCACAGAACATCATATCAACCCTGACTTAAGGAAAAACATAAAGTTAGATTTAGAGATTGGAAAGTAGAGGGAGAAATGGAGGGAAGCATAAGAGTGCTAATGTTTTTATTTTTCCAAAAAAAAAAAAAAGTAGGGGAGCTCCAAGAAATAGTCTTCTGTTTAAAAGAACAAGAAATGGAAGTTTAAGTAGATTTTTCTGAGGTTGGAGAAATGATTGCTTAAGGAATTGAAAAAAGTGACAAGACAATATGGGTAGAAGCACAAGGAGGGAAGAATGTGTGGGAGTAAATCCTCGTTGTAGCCAGAAATCAATAGATACCGTCTACATTTCATAGTGGCGTAAGCATATGGTTTTTAGAAACAAAAAGGTGACATACTAGAAAAACCAAAAGTCAGACAGTTAACTAAAGAGGCATTTGGAAAGCAAGACTAAGGGTAGGGAGGGGTGGAAAAGGGGACTGTCCTTTTCAAGAAGTGATCTTCCAAACTCAAATATTTAATTGTAACATTTCATTATTAAATCATTCACACATATTTTTCAAAAAATTTTAAATATTGAGAAATATCATATACACGAGAGAACAAAGAGACATATACAGCCGTGCTTTCTGCAGCACTTTTTGTAATAAATATAAAAAAGTGTTCAAACACCTTAAATATCCACCAGTAGAGGAATAAATGAATTGTGCTATGTTTGTATAATGGAATACTACAGACCAGTCCAAATGTGTGGACTAAATTAACTACATCAACTTGGAGAGAGCTCAAAACACAATGTTCAGAGATATTTTTGGAATAATATGAAAGGTACATTAACATTTTCAGTACTTCAAAGGATTACTGTTCATTGGTCATGGATACACACATGTGAAAGTAGGAAAGTATAAATGCACAAACTAGACAAACACAGGCTACATTCTTGAAATCATGGGTTCCTCCAGGAAGAGAAGGAGGGACCGGAAATAGTGGAACAAGCAGGACAAACTTTACCTGTAGTTTTTATTTATTTTAAAAATGAAGAAAATGCAGAAAGTTTTAAAATACTGTGTTAATATAGAGCTGTTTTCAGATTGTCCTATATTTTCACCTTTATATTATCTGGAAAAACTAATTTTAAAAGAGAAAAGGAAGTGGAACATACAAAAGAAAAAAGATCTGGCAGGAAATTATATTGGCAAAATTATTTTTAATCACATATGGTATTATCCTATTGTTAGCTATGTCTAGCATATAGTGGTTTTAAATAAATGTTTTCTTTTTATTTTTCTTTTAGAAATACATTCAAAATATTGGATTTTAAAAAACACATTTGATTAACATATTTATGGGTTCAGGATTTAGATTTAATACAAACCAAGGGGAAGCAGAATGACAGCTTCAAAAGTGGAATGGATTAATTTTAGGGAAGATTTTGAAAATCATGTTAGATGTCTAGAAATTACAGGTTAAGAGCACTTTCATAACAATCAATATTCAAAATATCTGAATTTGGAGAACAAATTAAAGGAAACACTTGCTATAGAAATTATTACTTCCTTTAAAAAAAGACTATATTTGTATTTGAATTATTTTTAAAAACAATAGGCTCCTCTGGTCTGCTTTCTTTGCAATATAGTGTGAGTTTTTTGTTTGCTTATTTATTCATCATTTGGGTTACTTTCACATTTTGGCTATTATGAATAATACTGCTATGAGTATTCTTATAAAACTTCCCATGTGGATTTGCTATTTCATTTCTATTGAGTACATCTAGGAATGGAATTACTGGGTCATATAATAATTCTATGTTTAACCTTTTGAAGAATTGTCGACTATTTACCGAAAGAGTTGCTATTCCATTCCCACTGTCAGTATATGATAATTCTAATTTCTCTGCATTCTCACCAACACTTACTATCTGTCTCTTATTATAGCCATCCTACTGGGCATCTTGTGGTTTTTATTTGTGTTTCCCTATTATCTAATGACACTGAGCATATTTTCATTTGTGCTTCTTGGCTATTTGTATATCTTCTTTGGAGAAATGCCTATTCACATCATTTGCCCATTTTTATGGTGTTAAAATATACATAACAATATTTACCATTTGAACTATTTTTAAGTGTATAATTTAGTGGCATTAAGCATATTAAGAAATACATTGTTAATATGGAACTGATGGCACGGGTATCAATTTGAGTCAGATAGATCTGGATTTGAACCACAGATGTTACATGGACAGGCTGGGTGATCAAGACAATCTACTGAACCACTCTGGGCCTCAGTTTTATCATCAGAAAATATAAGGCTATTAGCCCTATGAAATAATTACATAAATAACATGAATACGAAACATGGGGTGGATGGTAAATTTGCCTTTACCTGTTTAGTAATATAAAGTGAATTACACTATATTATTTTTCCTTTAAAAAGCATATTTTAGGCAGGGTGTGGTGGCTCACACCTGTAAGTCCAGCATTTTGGGAGGCCGAGGTGGGTGGATCACTTGAGCCTGGGAGTTCGAGACCAGCCTGGGCAACATGACAAAACCCTGTATCTACAAAAAAATACAAAAATTAGCCGGGCATGGTGGCACGCGCCTGTGGTCCCAGCTACTAAAGGGGATGAGGTGGGAGGATCAATTGAGCCCAAGGACGTCGAGGCTGCAGTGAGCTGAGATCGCACCGCTGCGCTCCAGCCTGGGTGACAGAGCGAGACCCTGTCTTAAAAAGAAAAGGGTACATTTTAATTATTTAGGAGATTAAAACAACAGGCTAAAGAGAAAAAAGTTAATGAATTTTAGAAGATTTTTATCATCAATAAAATCTTTGAAGTTATATTCTCCTTCACTCTTTAAATGTTCTATTATATTCCAAAACCTGATTTATTCCTAATAGTGTTATTTATGCACCTGGTCAGCCCTAGTAATAAACTAAGCATCTTGTGGGTTAGCTGTGCTTAAAAAATAATTTATAAGATTAGAAAGTCAAATATTTCCAGAGATTTTTAAAAAATCAGTCCTACAAATAAGAACATTCACACCCACTGTATTTTAAAAATTCTTCACATTTCTTTAATTTACCAGAACTTGAAAAAATGTGGCAATATTTCAATCTACTTGTATATAAGGTCTGTCAGATGACCTATGGCAGCACTGTGCACACCTCAGGGAGAGCAGGTGCGGCAGCGGGGTAGGATGTAGTCTACAAGCATTTCCTAAGTCAACCAACCTCCACCCAGTAGTTCCTTTGTGCCAGGCATTTTCTGGAAAAGGGAAAAATAATTTGGTGCAGGTTTAAACTGCATTTTGCTGATGTGGGCCTGATCATTTCATGGCCCTCCTGAACACTGAGAAACCACTTCATGGTGGTCCATAGGTGAGATTTCAGAGCTTAAATGCTGAAGACAGAGTGTTTCAGCCTCTTTTTCAGTGGCATTAAAAAGTAAGATGATCATTCCCTGAATTAATATATACCTATATACTGAAACTTTAGCAATTTTATTTAGATAAGTATATAGGTTTTTTGACATAAAACCCTCATATTTAAGAAAAAGTCTTATAGTCTTCCTATTTCCAGTTTGTGAATATGCTAGGTACTGCCTTCCACATGACTTAGTGTTTGCAGGTACTTAGCTGGACACCACATCTCTGCCTCAAAACCTAGTTAATGATTGTTCATCTACCAGATCTTGGCCCAAATGTAATTTGCTTAACTTTATCCACTCACCCCCATGGATACACTAAGCCAGGTTCCCACATTATAAGCGCTCAGCACAATGGGACCCCTTCTTTCACAACATGTAGTTTACAACTATAAGGTTGTGATTGGATCATTATGTGTTATCTACATGTAACAAAATTTCTCATGTGCCCCATAAATTTGTACAAAAAATAGTAATGCTATTTCCATGATAAATGTATTAATGATTATCTTCCCCACTAAACTGTATACTCAGGAGCATATAGTGTTTTTCTTATCCTTATAATGCCAGGTCATACTATAGTGACTGGTATAAGATAAGTATTCAATCATATTGAATATATGGATGAAATGAATAGAACTATTTTAGAGAGGCAAAAGGAGACAAGCTCTTCCTATTCTACTTTCAACCCAGCCACTCTTCTCTGACCTCACTGTCTTATTTCTCATATGGTAAGAAAAATATGTTCTCCCAGACCCTAGCAACAGCCAAGCCTTACATATAAATACTCACCATGTGCTTGTTGAACAAATGAATGAACGACACATATATATATATATAACTGAAATATCATCACAACTACACAAAATGTCACTGTATAAATTCATAGTAAAAGATAAATGAGAGAAAAAATATTTACTTGAAAAACTCGGCAACACTGTTTTAATGAAAGGAGACTCTGGCTTAGTGAGCAAAAGCACAGGTGAGGAGTATATAGGAGTGTGGCTGATTAGACTCAGGCAAAGCAAAGTTTCTATAAAAAGAATTGTTCATATATAAAACAACACTACTGCTGCTTCTGAAGACAGGGCATTCTTTCTCCTGCTGAAAAATTACAATTCAATCTTTTTCTTTGTTCATTATGTCTACAATATTAGTTGTTTACTTATTGATAAGCTGTAGAACAGTGTTTTTCTAACTGCAAATCATAGGCCATTCGAATGTTGTGAAATCAATTTAGTGTCTTGCAACCAGCATTTTTAACAAATAAAACAGAATTTTAAAACATTCTATTTCAAGCAAGAAGTAAAGCTGCTTTGCGTATCTTTCATTTCGGTCTTGCATATCTATATCTATGGTGTACTAGGTTGGAAGGTAAAATGTATTTATACATGAAAAACACCAAAACTGCAATTACTTTTGCACCAACCTAAGTTTTTTGCACTGTGGGTCATGGCGAAGAAGAAAGAAAGGAAAAGAAGCCAGTGCTATAGAGAACAGCTGCTATTAGAACAGGCTCCAAAGCCAGACAAACTGGTAAGCTAATCTTGCCTCTAAAACAAGTTACCGAACCACCATGAGCTTCAGCTTCTCTTTTGCAAAATAGAGAGAATAACACTTGTCCCATAGGGTAACTGAAAGAATAATAATAGTAATATAAAATACATAAATATGTAAAATAATAACTAATATTTGTTGAGACCTTACTATGTCACAAGTACCGTCTTCTTTAGTCTCCCAAACAACCTAATAAGGTAAGCAGCCTATTTCACAGAAGAGGAAATTGAAACATTGAGAATGTAAGTAAAAATCTTAATAAATGTAAGAATATGTATCTCAGTGCTTTGCACATAAAGTACAGCAGGAGGAGTACCACAAATATTTGTGATGGATAAAATACAGTCTTTGAATTCAGAGCATCAGAGCACTATCCACAATAAATAAAACAATACAATGATCTAGGAACTTAAAGGGGGTAGAAATTCTTTTGAATTACACTGGTTAAAGGAAGGCTTGAGGAAAGAAGGGCCTAGAGCAAGATCTTCATGTACAAGGAAGGCTCTGTGTAGGTGGATGGGAACAGTAAAGGTATCATCAAGGCCCAGGGACAGAAAAAGTCGTATAGGTAGGTTGATAACAGATTGTAGAAAGAGGTCCTTGAGTACTATTAATAGCTTCAGGGGACTTTAATTTATATCTTGTATTGAAAAGGAAACCACTGAAAACTTTTAACAAGTGACTAATGATAAAGATGCAATCACCGAACCTGGATAATAACCTCCAAATAAGTATTGTTTAAAAATCTGTGTATTTTGACTTGACCGAATTCTATTTTTCCAGTTTTATGAGTGGAAAGCTAGCTTTGCTTCAAGGGACATTATGAGAATTAATAAAACATTCACTAAATTTAGAGCTTTCTGAAAAATCCTACTATAGAAGTAAATACAAATTATTTTATTATAGTTGACTAACTCTCATAAAGTACTTGTACTTGAATGGAACTTCTGCATAAATATAAGTTTTATTATGATCATTGCATTTTTCAGATTGTAATGTTTGAGGATTATATAATTTTCTAATTTATTTAAATAATTATGGAGATAATTATAGACATTAAAAATACTGATTCCAGCCTTTTGCCTAAATACAGTTTATACCAAAAAAAGTGTATCCAAATATATGTTCTCCATCAGATTGACCCTTAACTTTCTAATATTTATTTTATTATGTACTGTGACACAGAAGCAACATATGTATATTGTGAACTCTCATATGATAAACTATGCATTGACATTTGTTTCTTCCTGATTTCAAATCCCTGCATCCTGCTATTCTTGAAAATATATAATAACAGATACATTAAGATGAATTGAATAAAATATGAACTTTTAAATCTTAAAAATGCTTAATGCTCTATAAGTCATATGGCATCTAGATTGCAATCTTATATATTCTGGGTTAAAAAAAATTGAAAAAGCAACCTTCTGAAAATTAAGTCCTTGTGCCCAGGAACAATTCTTGGGGTTTGGAACATCTTCCCAAAACAGCTTTTTCATTCTACAAAGGATAAACAGGGCATCAAAATTAGAGAAAAACATTCATATTGAAAATGTGAACAGTTAGTGAATAGACAAGCTAGAAATTAGTCCACCAGATCAACTATGCCTCCGTAGGGTCAGATGCATTTTCACATGCTAGCCCATGAAGATTTCTACCAAACTTTTACCTAGACCCAAGTTGAAAATTACTGTAATAACAGAAATAGCCAATACTTATTGAAAGTTGTGTGCCAAGCACCATGCTAAACACTGCACAGATTTCTCTCAAAAAAATTGAAATATTAAAAATGGCCAAAAAGTGGGTACCAGAAAAAATTCCACTTGATGTGGCCCCATCAACTCACTTAACTACAAGATACATTCAGATTCTAAAATCCCCTCTCTCTCTTTTTTGCCTGAAGACAATGGTTTCTACAGAGATTTGGCATGTGTAAAATAACCACGCTGGACTTCTCAGCACAGAGAGTATCATGGCACCCATGACACCATCCATGGAACTCAGCCATTTGCCTGACAAGCCAAGCAGACTGGAGCCACACAGTGCTGATCTCTAAAAAGCAGAGTGCCTGCTGATCATAAATGAACTGACTGCTCCAGGTCACCACTAAAAGGCTACTTTTACCACCCACTTCACCACAAAACGTCCTTAACCCAAACTGCAGAACTCTTAAAGCCATTTTTGCCACCTCCAAGAACATACTGCTTATTTCCTGTTATAAGCTTGTTGTTTCCTGAATGTACGTACATTTTTTTTAAAAAACTAAATTCTTCCTTGAAGTTATGTTGTCCTTGACAGAGCAGGAGCAACACCATCATGGACAAGCACCTCATATTAAAATTCACCTTAATCAAAAACCACCTAAATCCAAAGGGCATCAGCCTAATGGCTAAGGTCAGCATTACCATAAACCACAAATAACATCTCCAACCAGAAACATTACATCCTCCCTGACCAGAGACATGCCAGCCCCAAGATAACCGCCCCCCAGCTGGAAAGATGTCAGCCCCAAGATAACCTCCCCTCCTCCCAGAGACATTCCAACCCCGCCATAAACTTCTCCCTCACACATAAACATTCCAAGCTTGTGATAAGCCCCCTCACCCTAAAACCAATACATACTCTTAGTCTGTAAGAGAAAGGGCTCCTGAACAAAATTGGCCAGAAGCCCCTCAGGTTTTATCTAAAGAAAACCTGTCTTTAACTGTTAAGCTATGTTTCGTGTTTCTTTCCTCATTCTTTAACTCTTACAGTCCTAGCAAAATGGAATGCCATTTCCTGACAACAGGCCTTTCCTTTTTATGCCATCTTAATTGTATACAGACTACATATAAAAGCATTTAGAAGACTTCAATATTCCTAATTTAGAAGGTTTTAAATCAGGGTTTGAATATGCGTAAGGACTTTTGCCGTAAAGATTCTTAATCTCAAGTACAATACCTTTGGTGTGATATTAATAATGTTCCAAGCAATAAGATGGAAGAGGAAATAATTACTGGCACAATTACATATAAACCTGCATCATTCTGGTGTTTTTCAATATCATCTGAAAAAGAAATACAATTTACACAACTCAGAAACTTGAGGAAATATTAATTTCTTTCTGTATCAAAAATTACAGTAGACATTTTCTGAATTCATCACAAATCTCTTATTACCTTCAAAAATATAAAAATAAAAAATGAAGATAAAAATATGTTGTGATCACATTAATAAAATACTTATTATTTTGTTCAGCATCATATCTACTGTAAATTAGCAAAATATTTTTTCAAATTTATTTATTTGCCATTCCTCTCTACCTGATCATTTTTACATTATAATGGGTCAAAGTGTCAGAGTTGTTATGATGACTGTCTCAGTATCTACTCCTGGAGGACCCAATCTTCCACATCTGCCAATCTCTATCTTGTTCACTCCACACACACTGATTTCCTTGCCGTTTCTTGAACCACCAAGCATCCCCACCCTTTAGGGGCTCTTCACACACTGTCCCTTTGCCTGGAATGCTTTTGCTATTTGTACAGTTATGTCTTCACTGAACATCATTGATAGGCTCTTGGAAACTGCAATGTTAAGTGAAATGGCAATGTATAACAAAACCTTTTTTTTCTCATCAACATTATAATGAAACTACCTTGAACAAAATGATGTTATTCAAGGACCTCCTGTAGGTCATGTTGCATAAAGTTGCAGTTTCCAAGAATCTACTGACAATATCAAGTAGTGTCTTACTGTAATTGCAAGGTTTTACTCGAATATCATCCACCTCCATAGAAAGACCATTTCTGGCTATCAACTAAAATGCCACATTTAATGCCATCCCTTTATCTTGCTTTTGTTTTCCTTCATGGCACTTATTTCTATCTGACATTATATAATTATTCATTGCCCATCACTCTCAATTAGAGCACTGGTATTTAAGATCCATAAGGGCAGAAACTTATGTTCACTATTCAATCCCCAGTGCTTAGAACAATGCTCAATTAATATCTGTTGGATAATACATGTATGAATTTTTTTAATGATTTTTATTCTAACAACAGATGAAATGTTTATCTCTTGAAATATCATTGCTAGGTTGCTTAGATTTGAAGACAATTTAAAAAGTAATAACAAAATCAAAATATTGGTATTCCAAGTACAGTAAGATGAATCAGAAGTATAACAGGCCCAGTGACTCTATTTCTATAGCTCCAGTTTTATTTTTAGAGGAAAAAAATATTTCCTGTGGAACCTCACCATGAAAAATCTACAGAAGACTCTGGACTCTTCCATGATTCTATCAGAAAAAGAATAATCAGATGGCAATAGTACTGCAAACAAATTAGGCACACACATTGGTGTAAAAGGAAACTAAAATTATAATTTTTACCTTGAGTGAAACTATTAATTATCTTTGGTTTTCCCACTCCTTCCATAAATATTGGGTAAAGACTGAACTGGTACTTCTCAATGGGGATAAAATGATCTGAGGAGAAAAATATGTAAAAGGCTCATTTATACATAATTAATAGTAATGAGTGGAACATACATTTTAAAAAGAATTAAAGTGACTATCCTATATTTCCAAACATAGAAATTACTTATTATTTATGGATTAAATTATCAATGGAGTTTCAAAACAAACTTAAGCACTTCTAATTATCTAGTAATGACAATAGTTTTCCAAATATTTTTCTAAAAATCTTAGCCAGAGACAGAAGATTGCAATTTTTCAAAGGCATGTTCCAGTGAAAGCCAATTTGTTCAAGTGTAGGGTGTACAAGCTTTTTCTTTCCTTCATTTCCTTTTCCAGAGCAATATGTTCTACTACCTCTCCCTTACCCCCAAAGTGGGCAATACTCCTTTTTTTAACAGGAATTCAGCTTACTTAGCTTCCCCATTCCATTCAAGGTAGCTGGGAGACTAAAGTCTTGTGAAATCCTATGCAAACAAAATGGTGGTGGAGACCATGAGACCCCTTGCAAGATCTGGGATTTCGATCCATGGAAAATGACCAACCCTATAGCAAAGCTCCAGATGGATCCATCCATGATTTTCACAAATGCTAATAATATATGAGTATTCTTCTAGAAGAATATATCCAGAAGAAGAGAGATCTCTGTGAAGCCTAAATTTTATATCCTCATGGTTTAAAGAAAAGCACAGAGAGTAACTACCTGGGCAGCAGCGGTGATGAACTAAATTCAGTTCAACAATTTGTAAATAAATCTACCCTGATGCTAAATTCTAGGTCCCTGTAATAAAATAATGGTATGAGTCCTTAGAATGATATTATATAATAAGATCATAGCAATCCTTAGCTTCCCTAGTTAACTTTCCTCAATCCTTACTCAGACTTAGTAATGCTGTCTTGTGCCTTTATACTTTGTGCTTGACTCACCTCCTGGGATAACTGGTCTAACTTTGGGAGAATACCCTGGTCTAGGTCACCCAGTCCTAGCTCCTCAGACCTTCAGGCTAGCATTCCCACTCATTGTTAGTGGCATTATAAGTTGGTACACAGTTTGAGGAAACAATTTGGCAGAAGATATCAGAAGCTGTTAAAAAATGATTTAAGAAAAGATAAAGCTGGAAGCAACATAAATAATCTCAAACAGTTTAAGTAGACTTTGGAATAAAATGCTATATCATTAAAAATAATGGTAGAAAGAAATGAGGAGAAAATTGATATGATATGATAATGATACGATATGATATGATATCATATGATATCCCCTGTATAAAATGTTAAAATGAGAAAATGTCAAAGGAAACAGAATTAGGCTGGGTGTGGTGGCCCATGCCTGTAATCCCAACACTTTGGGAGGCCAAGGCAGGAGGATCACTTGAGCTTAGGAGTTCAAGACCAGCCTGAGCAACATAGTGAGACCTTGTCTCTACCAAAAAAAAATTTTTTTTAATTAGCTGGGTGTGATGGTGTGTGTCTATAGTCTCAGCTACTCAGGAAGCTGAGGTGGAAAGATAGCTTGAGCCCAGACGGTTGAGGCTGCAGTGAGCCATGTTTGCTCCACTGCACTCCAGCCTGGGCAACACAGAGAGACCCTGGCGAAAAGAAAAGAAAAGAGAAGAAAAGACGAAGAGAATTAAATGTTTTGATAAAGGTTGTAGGATTATATGTATTAGGATGGTAGTATCCTCTATATTTTTGAAGTTTTCATTAACTGGCTATATTAATAGAATGAATAATTTGTAGTGTCATATTAATCTGTGAGAGCAACTTACTAAAGTATAGTAAACTTACCATGGATATAATACTTCTTAACAGATGAAGAGATTCTAAGCCATTTTATTTCACCATCTTCATTAAGATTTTTCCACTCAATAATAAAATACATTAGCTTGTAATCACTGGGTGATACTATCCAGGAAAGAATCACACAACTGCTGTTTAAAGGATAAGCACTGAGTGACTGCACGATATTTACTGAGGGGAAAAGAAGGAAATTAATTTTTAAATTAAAAATTAATAAAAATCTACTAATACTCTTGAGGAACTTATAACCTACTAAAGGGGATAAGGAAGAGAAGACAGACAATTTACACAAATAAATATAATACATGACAATTACTTTTGCATCATGAGAGTCATTTAAACACAGAGACATGGGAATAGATGACATTGAAGAGAAACATGATACTCCCTAAAACCTTAAAAAGCAATTTTTTGATATATTCAAAAAGGCATTCTCATATGGAATACTGCACAAGCCTATTAACAATCCTCTCCCACTGATGGAGTGATACTCTCAAAGCACAAATCTGTTCATTTTAACACCATCTGCACAGCATCCCACTTAAAAGCCTCCAGCGGATTTCTACATTTGAGGGTAAAATTCCTATCATGCCTACAATGCCCTGAGGGCCAAGTCTCAACACACCTCTCTGCCTTCCATGATTTCCCACACCAAAGCCACCCTGGTCTTTCTTCATTTTCTATCCTGTGCCATAGACTTTTGATCTGGTGGCTCTTGTTAGGAGCCAATGCTTTTCCTGCCCTCCCCTACATCTTTTGGGGAAGTTTAATTCCTACTCACATTTCAGATTTCAATTCAGTACCACTTCCTCAAGGTGGCTTCTCTGAATCTCAATGACAGGTAAGGTTCCTTTTTTTCTTTCCTTTCATAAAATTATATTCCTTTCCTGCAGGCCCTTATCTCTCAGTTTGCAAATAGACATTCACTTGTATGATTATTTCATTAATACCTGTCTTACCTATTAGGCTCTGGACACTCCAACCATTATAGTTTTTCTCACATTACAACACCCACTACCTACCCCACTGAAGCATTCTACAGATATTTCTAGAATATATATACTTAGAAAATGTTAAGCACAAAACATTGAGCTGGGTGCTATGGAACTCGATGCTTAACACTATAAATACAAAGGTAATCATAATGTAAACAGGACATAAAAAAAGAAAGACAGGAAGCACTCTGAGATTTAAAGAAGAGATAGGGCATATTCAATTAAAGCAATAAGCAAAGATTTCATAAAGGAGGTAACAGTTGGAAAGGCCTTTATAGATTGGTAGAGACACAGAAAACTTGTATTTTCCATTAAAAATTTACACTTTGAATATGTAATCTAGACTAGAAACTCCTATTGAAAGTGGGTCTCAATTCTCCAATTAATCAGATATATCAAAATTAATGCAAGAAGGTTTGCTACTCACATTCAGTGAAATCCATAGTAATCTTAAGTCTCAGCAATTAACCTGCATCCATACAACATGTCATGCTATTACTATTTTACATAGTGTTAAATATATATTTAATATGATATACACTTATTTTTACATATTTATATGTGTGTATGTATGAATATAAACATATACATGTATATGTACATAGGGAGAGAGAACTACTGACCTAAAGATCTCCATTGGTCCAAAAGATTTAAGTATTAGATTCACTAAAACATTCTCATATATTATAATACCATTACAACAATGTTCTCCCACATGAAAGCTCAAGGACTGTATTACGTGATCATTGTACAATGTACTTTGTTATTTTTCCAGACAAAGAAGAGATGAAAGGTGAAAGAGAGACTTTCAGATGCAGAGAATTGCAGGCTGCTTGAAAGATAATTTAAAATAGGAGAGTTTGCAAAAGTTAAATATTAAAAGAGGCAATGGATTACTACTCTGTACCTCTTCTTACCTTTGCTCATAGGCCATGAAAAGGTTAAATTAAAATTTGCAACAGAAGCACCAATTGAATTGATGGCCAGAACCGTAACAGTATGTGCTTGCTCTGTCCACGGGAAAGTGAATTTCGTGTGATTTCCCACATCTTCTGACCATGTTCCATTGCAGGAAGTATGATGGTTTATCACATATCTCTGAACACTGCACAATGAGTCATTTTTCATCAGAGGCTGTAGTAAATATAGAAATTGATTAGTCTAAGGGCTGCAGTGCTTTTTATACTAACTGAGCTCACATAACTCTCATTCTACATTTCTTATTAGGAGGCAGGGGCCAGATCAGGGCAGGTACTATTACAAAGCTGAGAGGCTGGGGAGATGGGTGGGATAGAGTTTGCCTCTGCCACAGTCTCCATGAAGGTGTCTGGATCGTTCTGGAGCATAGCAAACTTATTTTCCCCTTTTTGAGGTTTTTTAATTAAGTCCCAGAGAATAAATCGCTTGAAGATAATAAAGTAGGGATATGATCAAGACACTTTTCTACCAGGAAGTTTCACTCTAATTTTAGAGAAATGAAAGACTGATAAGGAGTAGAGAGTTTCCTCATCTAAAAAGCAAACAAGGAATAACCCTCAGATAATGAAAAGCAACAACAAGAGCTGTGAAGGTGTTATTCATCATATATTGATCATAGTAAGATTTGTCATTCATTTTCCTTTCCTCTGATACTCTTGGAAGATTATCTAGAATGTAAGAATGTCTGCAAAGGTTAACGAGTAACAGAGGCTATCAAAACAGTGTCTATGGCACCCCAGAATTTCTGTCATATAATTAAAAATAATAATATCAGGTCATTAAAGATTCCAATGTAAAATAAGTATTTAGTTCAATTCTATTCTTATATTCCACAGAGGTTAACAATGTACCCCATTTCCCCAATCAACTTCACCTATGGCAGGTAAGATTAAATGCTGGCAATCCCTTATAAAGACAGAGAAGGCAATCCCTTATAAAGACAGAGAATATATACTTATTTTTACATATTTATATGCGTGTATGTATGAATATAAATATATACATGTATATGTACATAGGGAGAGAGAATTATTGACCTAAAGATCTCCATTGGTCCAAAAGATTTAAGTATTAGATTCACTAAAACATTCTCATATATTATAATACCATTACAACAATGTTCTCCCACATGAAAGCTCAAGGACTGTATTACGTGATCATTGTACAGTGTACTTTGTTATTGTACATCATAGACTAGAACAGTACATCTCAATTTCTTGCCAGTGAGATGCCTCTAAGTTAGAATTGGCAGAGAAAAATAAACACATATACATGTATCCCTGCAAAACTTGGAATCATCTGGATAGGTTGGAAGTGAGATTTTAGCAGCCACTGCAAGAAAGAAATGTCTCAAAGTCATGCAAATTTTGCATTTTATTTGAAAAAAACATGTCAGTTTTAATGAATACTTTTTTGGTAACCGTCAAGTAAGAGAATGTTAAACTTCCTTACTTTCTGGTACTACAAGATCCTCCAGGCTAATCTCGTATATTTTCTGCCCCAATCCTAAAATTAGCCATTTCTCCCAATAGTCCTTGTTTCTATTATTGAACGATGGTAATTAGAAACAAGTCTGGGCACATGCCTTACTACTGGATGTCATTACTTTTAGGCCCTCTTACCTTACAAATCCAGAAAATGTACATGTATCCTAAACCAGAATCTATCTATACTAAGCTAGATGTAAGTTAATACCTATATCCCCAACTCTAATTCAGTGCCACATGGATCATCCTATGCTTGTGTGTAACCTCCCAATCCAACAGTGAGAAATCTGGGTCCCACCATCCACCATCCATTTACTTGCTTGTTCCCTTCCAGTGTACATGTAGACCAGTACCATAATTGTTAGCCCATAGCCCTGTGAGAACTGTATCAGCTAGAGTACAGTGCTTATGTACAGTTTCTTTTGCCTTTAGTCTTAAGACTCCACACATTTCCAACAACTCCACTCAAGTTCCAAAGTGGCCTTTTCTCCCACCACCTTCAGTGAAGTTGCTTCATACACTTGTAATACAGGTAGATTCCTTTGTCACAGTTTACAGTCAATCCTGGGATCCTTCAACCTCCTAAATGATTTTCTTTCTAATCTACATGCATTAAGATTCACTCTTTGTGCTATGAAGTTAGAGGAGTTTTGGCAAATGCATAGTGCTATATACCCACCATTTCAGAAGTATATAGAATAGTTTCATTTTTGAAGGATATCTTAGTTGCCTCTAGTTTGGGGTGAATATAACTAAAGCTGCTTAAACATTCATGTGCAAGTTTCTATGTAGACTTAAGTTTTCAAATCAGCTGAGTAAATACCTGGGATGCAATATTGCATCATATGGTTGGTAAGGCTATGTTTAAATTTGTAAGAAATTACCAAACTGGTTTCCAAAGTGGCTGTACCATTTTGCATTTCCACCAGCAATGAATAAAAGTTCTTGCTGCCCTGCACCCTCACCAGCAATTTGTATTGTCAGGTTTTTTTTTTTGGATTTTAGCCATTCTAATAGGTGTGGAGTGGTATCTTGTTTTAATTTGCAACTCTTTAGTGACGAATGATGATGAACATCTTTTAATATTCATATTTGTCATCTGTATATCTACTTTGCCTAGGTTTTTGTTCAGATACTCGGTGTTTTTTTTTTTTTTTTCATTTTAATTGGGTTGTTCTCCTGTTGAATCTTAAAGATTTCTTTGTGTAATTTGGTTATAAGTCCTTTATCAGATGTGCGTTTTTGCAAATATTTTCACCCAGTCTGTGCCTTAACTTTTCATCCTCTTGACAGTCTTTCCCAGATCAGAAGTTTTTAATTTTAATAAAGTCAAACTTACCAGTACTCAAAAATTAAAATAAAAAACCCCACAATGACAGGGGCGTGTCAAAGGAACATGAGTCAATTAAAAGAGCTCCCAATGACTGAAGCAGGAATATTTTCAGCAACAAAATAAAGTAGTATTGGATTACGAACCAAGTCTAAAATAAGTGTTCATTGTCCATACTAATATAAATAAATGATTGAATAAATAAAATAATTAATGTGGGAGAACAGACAAATCTCCCATGCAGAAGAACACTAAATAATATATGTAGGTCCTCTACCTTCAAGTAGGTGGAACATGACTCCTACTCCTTAAGCATGGGGACTTCATTTTTAAAACTAAAATGGAGAAGGGAGAAAAAAGTAACTTTCCAGTGGGAAGCCGGACAACACTACCTCAGCCAGACGAGCAAGGTTAACATCAACTATGGTAAGTCACATCGGTAGAATGTATCCTTAATGATGTGATGGAATGGCATTTTACATCTGTGATCTTCCTCCCCCAAACCCATAACCCTAAACTAATCATGAGAAAACATTAGACAAAACCCATTTGATGGAGATTCTACAAAATACCCAACCAGTACTTCTCAATTGTGTCAAGTTCATAAAAACAAAGAAGATCTAGGAAACTTTTAAAACCAAGAGAAGCATAAGGAGGTATGACTACTAAATGAAATCTGCTATCCTGGATGGAATCCTGAACCAGCAAAAGAACATTTGGTAAAAGCTAAGGAAATTTGGATTTGAAATAAATTACAGATGAGTTAATGATGACATATCAATATTGTTTAATTAATTGTAACAAATGTATCATACTAGCCTAAGATGTTAATACTAGAGAAAACTTGGTGTGGGAATACATAGGAATTCTCTGTACTATCTTTGCCGTCTTTTTGTAACTCTAAAACTGCCTTAACATAAAGTTTATTATTTTTAAAATGCCAGAGAAATGATGTTTTTTTAAAAGTGCCATACTTATCCTGCGGCCTTGTGGCTTACTCCTTAAGCAAATCTTATCCCAGTTTAAGAGGCATAGGCTTGGAGAACCGTAATCATTGAACTATTATCTCAGTTTAGGAAACCACAACAAAACAGCACAAAACAAAATTAATGAAAGGCAATTTGACTAATAAAAGGCATTCAAGTTTCTGCAAAGATGGTAGATTAGCAAGGGTCCTGTCTCCCTCCCACAAATCATCCCTAAAGAACCCATAGAGCTTTGTTGTCCAAAAAGACAGCCACTGGCCACTTGCAGCCATTTAAATTTAAATTAATCAAAATTAAACACAATTTAAAATTCAGTTGCTGAGTCACACTAGGCACATTTCAAGTGCTTAATAACCACCTGTGGCTAGTTGCTACCATATTGGACAATGCAGATATAAACCATTTTCATCATTACAGAAACTTCCACTGGCAGCATTGCTGAGGAAATGTGGAATCCATGATATGAGGAAAACATAAGAACTGTCTGGAGAAAGACAACTGTTTTGTTCTAGAGTATGTTGCAATGGGAGAGGGTAGCTGTAGCCTAGGCCAAAGGGCTGTTGACTACAGCTCTGAGAGGACAAATCAAAGAAAAAGAAAAGCTACTTAAATTCTGCTCATAGCTGGCCCTACCACAAACATAGGAACATCACTGTCTGTCCCTCACTGTAGAAGTTTGCAGGTATCTGGAACAGTGCCCATGGAGATAAAACCAAAAATATGAGAAAATAATCTGTTGAGCAAGACTGTTGTTTCTTATTCAGCAGTGCCCCCTTCCGCGGTGGGTTCAACCGCCCACTCAATCTCTCAGAATACAGGTCCTGAATTCCCCGGGAGGTGGAGATATGTATGAAGTGTTCAGAATCCAATAAATGGCTCATAAATGTCTGTCAGTTCTAATGCTAACTTTAAGTTGGAAATATTAAAATGTGTTGAAGGAATTGTTTGCTAGAAAAAGAAAAGAGAGCAATAACAAAAGAAACTAAATTTTTTAAAGGGAGCAATAATAAAAGAAATGAAATGAAAGAATAAAAAATTATTTTAAGAAATATTGAAATGGAAGAGTTTAGAAATTGCATTGATTATTCACCAAATGAAATTATAGAGTAAACGGATTTAGAAACCAAATGAACATAAATTCTTATATACCACAACTTTTACAGAGGCTTTGGTCTTACATCAGGAAACTATTTTCAAACATGTGCTCATTCAACCTTGGGTATTAACCTTACAATTCACATTTGGAGTGACAGAAATACTATTTGAGGAGAAGCCAAGATGGCCGAACAGGAACAGCTCCCGTCTACAGCTCCCAGTGTGAGTGATGCAGAAGACGGGTGATTTCTGCATTTCCATCTGAGGTACCGAGTTCATCTCACTAGGGAGTGCCAGACAGTGGGCGCAGGTCAGTGGGTGCACGCACCATGCGCGAGCCCAAGAAGGGCGAGGCATTGCCTCACTTGGGAAGCGCAAGGGGTCAGGGAGTTCCCTTTACTAGTCAAAGAAAGGGGTGACAGACGGCACCTGGAAAATCAGGTCACTCCCATCCGAATACTGCGCTTTTCCAACGGGCTTAAAAAACGGCGCACCAGGAGATTATATCCCGCACCTGGCTCAGAGGGTCCTAAGCCCACGGAGTCTCACTGATTGCTAGCACAGCAGTCTGAGATCAAACTGCAAGGCGGCAGCGGCAGCGAGGCTGGGGGAGGGGCACCCGCCATTGCCCAGGCTTGCTTAGGTAAACAAAGCAGGTGGGAAGCTCGAACTGGGTGGAGCTCACCACAGCTCAAGGAGGCCTGCCTGCCTATGTAGGCTCCACCTCTGGGGGCAGGGCACAGACAAACAAAAAGACAGCAGTAACCTCTGCAGACTTAAATGTCCCTGTCTGACAGCTTTGAAGAGAGCAGTGGTTCTCCCAGCACGCAGCTGGAGATCTGAGAACGGGCAGACTGCCTCCTCAAGTGGGTCCCTGACCCCTGACCCCTGAGCAGCCTAACTGGGAGGCACCCCCCAGCAGGGGCAGACTGACACCTCACACGGCCGGGTACTCCAACAGACCTGCAGCTGACAGTCCTGTCTGTTAGAAGGAAAACTAACAAACAGAAAGGACATCCACACCAAAAACCCATCTGTACATCACCATCATCAAAGACCAAAAGTAGATAAAACCACAAAGATGGGGAAAAAACAGAGCAGAAAAACTGGAAACTCTAAAAAGCAGAGCGCCTCTCCTCCTCCAAAGGAACGCAGTTCCTCACCAGCAACGGAACAAAGCTGGACGGAGAATGACTTTCACGAGCTGAGAGAAGAAGGCTTCAGACGATCAAATTACTCCGAGCTACGGGAGGATATTCAAACCAAAGGCAAAGAAGTTGAAAACCTTGAAAAAAATTTAGAAGAATGTATAACTAGAATAACCAATACAGAGAAGTGCTTAAAGGAGCTGATGGAGCTGAAAACCAAGGCTCGAGAACTACGTGAAGAATGCAGAAGCCTCAGGAGCCGATGCGATCAAATAGAAGAAAGGGTATCAGCGATGGAAGATGAAATGAATGAAATGAAGCGAGAACGGAAGTTTAGAGAAAAAAGAATAAAAAGAAATGAGCAAATCCTCCAAGAAATATGGGACTATGTGAAAAGACCAAATCTATGTCTGATTGGTGTACCTGAAAGTGACGGGGAGAATGGAACCAAGTTGGAAAACACTCTGCAGGATATTATCCAGGAGAACTTCCCCAATCTAGCAATGCAGGCCAACATTCAGATTCAGGAAATACAGAGAACGCCACAAAGATACTCCTCGAGAAGAGCAACTCCAAGACACATAATTGTCAGATTCACTAAAGTTGAAATGACGGAAAAAATGTTAAGGGCAGCCAGAGAGAAAGGTCGGGTTACCCTCAAAGGGAAGCCCATCAGACTAACAGCGGATCTCTTGGCAGAAACTCTACAAGCCAGAAGAGAGTGGGGGCCAATATTCAACATTCTTAAAGAAAAGAATTTTCAACCCAGAATTTCATATCCAGCCAAACTAAGCTTCATAAGTGAAGGAGAAATAAAATCCTTTACACACAAGCAAATGCTGAGAGATTTTCTCACCACCAGGCCTACCCTAAAAGAGCTCCTGAAGGAAGTGCTAAACATGGAAAGGAACAACCAGTATCAGCCGCTGCAAAATCATGCCAAAATGTAAAGACCATCGAGACTAGGAAGAGACTGCATCAACTAACGAGCAAAATAACCAGCTAGCATCATAATGACAGGATCAAATTCACACATAACAATATTAACTTTAAATGTAAATGGACTAAATGCTCCAATTAAAAGACACAGACTGGCAAATTGGATAAAGAGTCAAGACCCATCAGTGTGCTGCATTCAGGAAACCCATCTCACGTGCAGAGACACGCATAGCCTCAAAATAAAAGGATGGAGGAAGATCTACCAAGCAAATGGAAAGCAAAAAAAGGCTGGGGTTGCAATCCTAGCCTCGGATAAAACAGACTTTAAACCAACAAAGATCAAAAGAGACAAAGAAGGCCATTACATAATGGTAAAGGGATTAATTCAATAAGAAGAGCTAACTATCCTAAATATGTATGCACCCAATACAGGAGCACCCAGATTCATAAAGCAAGTCCTGAGTGACCTACAAAGAGACTTAGACTCCCACACATTAATAATGGGAGACTTTAACACCCCACTGTCAACATTAGACAGATCAACGAGACAGAAAGTCAACAAGGATACCCAGGAATTGAACTCAGCTCTGCACCAAGCGGACCTAATAGACATCTACAGAACTCTCCACCCCAAATCAACAGAATATACATTTTTTTCAGCACCACACCACACCTATTCCAAAATTGACCATATACTTGGAAGTAAAGCTCTCCTCAATAAATGTAAAAGAACAGAAATTGTAACAAACTGTCTCTCAGATCACAGTGCAATCAAGCTAGAACTCAGGATTAAGAATCTCACTCAAAACCACTCAACTACATGGAAACTGAACAACCTGCTCCTGAATGACTACTGGTTACATAACGAAATGAAGGCAGAAATAAAGATGTTCTTTGAAACCAACGAGAACCAAGACACAACATACCAGAATCTCTGGGATGCATTCAAAGCAGTGTGTAGAGGGAAATTTATAGCACTAAATGCACACAAGAGAAAGCAGGAAGCATCCAAAATTGACACCCTAACATCACAATTAAAAGAACTAGAAAAGCAAGAGCAAACACATTCAAAAGCTAGCAGAAGGCAAGAAATAACTAAAATCAGAGCAGAACTGAAGGAAATAGAGACACAAAAAACCCTTCAAAAAATTAATGAATCCAGGAGCTGGTTTTTTGAAAGGATCAACAAAATTGATAGACCGCTAGCAAGACTAATAAAGAAAAAAAGAAAATCAAATAGATGCAATAAAAAATGATAAAGGGGATATCACCACCAATCCCACAGAAATACAAACTACCATCAGAGAATACTACAAACACCTCTACGCAAATAAACTAGAAAATCTAGAAGAAATGGATAAATTCCTCAACACATACACTCTCCCAAGACTAAACCAAGAAGAAGTTAAATCTCTGAATAAACCAATAACAGGAGCTGAAATTGTGGCAATAATCAATAGCTTACCAACCAAAAAGAGTCCAGGACCAGATGGATTCACAGCCGAATTCTACCAGAGGTACAAGGAGGAACTGGTACCATTCCTTCTGAAACTATTCCAATCAATAGAAAAAGAGGGAATCCTCCCTAACTCATTTTATGAGGCCAGCGTCATCCTGATACCGAAGCCAGGCAGAGACACAACCAAAAAAGAGAATTTTAGACCAATATCCTTGATGAACATTGATGCAAAAATCCTCAATAAAATACTGGCAAACCAAATCCAGCAGCACATCAAAAAGCTTATCCACCACAATCAAGTTGGCTTCATCCCTGGGATGCAAGGCTGGTTCAATATACACAAATCAATAAATGTAATCCAGCATATAAACAGAACCAATGACAAAAACCACATGATTATCTCAATAGATGCAGAAAAGGCCTTTGACAAAATTCAACAACCCTTCATGCTAAAAACTCTCAATAAATTAGGTATTGATGGGATGTATCTCAAAATAATAAGAGCTATCTATGACAAACCCACAGCCAATATCATACTGAATGGGCAAAAACTGGAAGCATTCCCTTTGAAAACTGGCACAAGACAGGGATGCCCTCTCTCTCCACTCCTATTCAACATAGTATTGGAAGTTCTGGCCAGGGCAATTAGGCAGGAGAAGGAAATAAAGGGTATTCAATTAGGAAAAGAGGAAGTCAAATTGTCCCTGTTTGCAGATGACATGATTCTATATCTAGAAAACCTCATTGTCTCAGCCCAAAATCTCCTTAAGCTGATAAGCAACTTCAGCAAAGTCTCAGGATACAAAATCAATGTACAAAAATCACAAGCATTCTTATACACCAATAACAGACAAACAGAGAGCCAAATCATGAGTGAACTCCCATTCACAATTGCTTCAAAGAGAATAAAATACCTACGAATCCAACTTACAAGGGACGTGAAGGACCTCTCCAAGTAGAACTACAAACCACTGCTCAAGGAAATAAAAGAGGATACAAACAAATGGAAGAACATTCCATGCTCATGGGTAGGAAGAATCAACATCGTGAAAATGGCCATACTGCCCAAGGTAATTTACAGATTCAATGCCATCCCCATCAAGCTACCAATGACTTTCTTCACAGAATTGGAAAAAACTACTTTAAAGTTCATATGGAACCAAAAAAGAGCCTGCATCGCCAAGTCAATCCTAAGCCAAAAGAACAAAGCTGGAGGCATCACACTACCTGACTTCAAACTATACTACAAGGCTACAGTAACCAAAACAGCATGGTACTGGTACCAAAACAAGAGATATAGATCAATGGAACAGAACAGAGCCCTCAGATATAACACCGCATATCTACAACTATCTGATCTTTGACAAACCTGAGAAAAACAAGCAATGGGGAAAGGATTCCCTATTTAATAAATGGTGCTGGGGAAACTGGCTAGCCATATGTAGAAAGCTGAAACTGGATCCCTTCCTTACACCTTATACAAAAATCAATTCAAGATGGATTAAAGACTTAAACGTTAGACCTAAAACCATAAAAACCCTAGAAGAAAACCTAGGCATTACCATTCAGGACATAGGCATGGGCAAGGACTTCATGTCTAAAACACCAAAAGCAATGGCAACAAAAGCCAAAATTGACAAATGGGATCTAATTAAACTCAAGAGCTTCTGCACAGCAAAAGAAACCACTGTCAGAGTGAACAGGCAACCTACCAAATGGGAGAAAATTTTCGCAACCTACTCATCTGACAAAGGGCTAATATCCAGAACCTACAATGAACTCAAACAAATTTACAAGAAAAAAACAAACAACCCCATCAAAAAGTGGGTGAAGGAAATGAACAGACACTTCTCAAAAGAAGACATTTATGCAGCCAAAAAACACATGAAAAAATGCTCACCATCACTGGCCATCAGAGAAATGCAAATCAAAACCACAATGAGATACCATCTCACACCAGTTAGAATGGCAATCATTAAAAAGTCAGGAAACAACAGGTGCTGGAGAGGATCTGGAGAAATAGGAACACTTTTACACTGTTGGTGGGACTGTAAACTAGTTCAACCCTTGTGGAAGTCAGTGTGGCGATTCCTCAGGGATCTAGAACTAGAAATACCATTTGACCCAGCCATCCCATTACTGGGTATATACCCAAAGGACTATAAATCATGCTGCTATAAAGACACATGCACACGTATGTTTATTGCGGCATTATTCACAATAGCAAAGACTTGGAACCAACCCAAATGTCCAACAATGATAGACTGGATTAAGAAAATGTGGCACATATACACCATGGAATACTATGCAGCCATAAAAAATGATGAGTTCATGTCCTTTGTAGGGACATGGATGAAATTGGAAATCATCATTCTCAGTAAACTATTCGCAAGGACAAAAAACCAAACACCGTATATTCTCACTCATAGGTGGGAACTGAACAATGAGAACACATGGACACAGGAAGGGGAACATCACACTCTGGGGACTGTTGTGGGGTGGGGGGAGGGGGGAGGGATAGCATTGGGAGATATACCTAATGCTAGATGACGAGTTAGCGGGTGCAGCGCACCAGCATGGCACACGTATACATATGTAACTAACCTGCACATTGCACACATGTACCCTAAAACCTAAAGTATAATAATAATAAATAAATAAATAAAAGAAAAAAAAGAAATACTATTTGACTTCATGTGTTGTATTCCCAAGTCAATCTTAAATTTGGCATTTACTGACCAAATAAACTATTCACTTGAAATAGAAATCAATTCATTTGGGAGAGGATGCTTTGAAAATTACTAGGCTAAACAGCCATCATATATGGGACTATCCATTGTTTATATGCCATCACATAAATGGAATACTCTGTCATGTGTTAGATGCCCTTGGGGTGTGCAGGGAAGGTGACATTTACATTGTTCAGGATTAAATATGAATACAATTTTTAGACTCCAAGAAACACTGCCTATCATCTAGTTCAGTATTACATTTCCACAGATGAGAAAACTGAGGCCCAAAGAGTCTAAGTAACTTTGCCAAAATAGTACTGACATAACTACAATATGTGAAGCTAAGAAGAGAATGAAAGTCTCCCAACACTATGCCAGTGCTTCAGCCACTGTACATCTTAGCTCTCTTTAAATGTATCTCATAAATGAAATGAAAATACAGGATTGTTGAGCTTTCCGAAGATTAATAACAGGATTATGGACCATGAAGTAAATTTTTAAGAGTATAAAAATACAATTTAAGGATAATATTAAAATTGGGAATACCTTCCAAAGTAAAGTGACATTTTTCTCCTTTTTCATAGTATCTCCATTAATTATTCTCCAAAATTCAGGTCCTCTCATAGGAACTGCAAAATGACAAGTTGTGTATATGTTTTTGAAGGAATATTTTTCAGCCATATTTGAAGCACACACTTATGCACCTTCAAAATACATTTACAAAATCTCTGCAGACCTTTTATATCCATGACAACTGTGTAGGCTGGATTGCTCCAATTACTCCAATATCCCAGTCCATCTAGCCTCTTACAGCGCACCTGAACAGCATAGACTGCACACATGTCTGGAACTGGGAGACTGACAGATTTTGATTTTGCATCATAAACCTCATACATCTGTAAAATAAGTCAAAGCATTAGATTGATCATTACCAACACTTATGTATCTAAAGGGCCCTGAAGTACATTTTATTTTAAACCTTAACACTATTCCAAAATTAAGAGAACTGATTCTGTGTTTTCTGCCTTCAGAAATAGTCACAATTAGGCTTGGATTGTAAACTCCTTCAAGTCAAGGATTTTCTTATTTATCTTGTCACTCCCTTGCTGATAATGACAAGATTTTTGAACTGGTTTACTTGCAACCTTGTTTCCCAAACACTCTCTTACCCTCCTACTAATCCTTGTCCACTAATCCTCTACCCACAAAGATGTTTTAAGAATTTAAAAAGAGTTTAAACGTATTGGTTAGATAGGACCTACTGTAGCAAATCGCTGATATTCAGTATCCTTCAATAACAGCTAAACTGTCACATTTGTTTTAGTTGATATCACTGTGATCTAACGATACAATAAGGGTTTCTGATATTTCTAGGTCTTCGCAGGCTGCCATCACAAAGCTGATGTGGAATGCCATCATAGGCACGCTTGCCACTACGGGAATGACTCTGTTTGTTTGAAAAGCAGCTTCTTCCAAAATGCATTCCATTAAACATGTATGTACTAAAAGATATCAACAGATGTTAGAGAAACAACAGTTCCTCTAACTGTTGGGGAACATGAGATGAAATAAGGTCACAAATTTTTCTTTAATGAAGGACCTCTCCAAACCTTGAATATGTAATATGTATACCATGACTACACAAGGAAGATACAGTGATACAGGGTTTCCTAAACTGATTTAGCCATTTAATCTTTTTCCAAGGAACATAATATGCAACTGATGTTCTGTAAAACACACTTCAGGGAATGATGGATTTCAGGAAACTTTGTTCTTTAAAAAAGTTAGACTTAGATAAATCTATTTAATGAAAACAGCTACAGAATACAGGAGAATGTACTTTTATGCCAATGAAATTAATCTAATGCAATTAAACTCTTAAATATTATAAAAATAGCATTTAATGAGGAAAGCTGAAGTTCTAAGTAAAAGGTACCTTCCATTGTACTTCTTTTCCACTTAAACCATAGCGAATCTGGAATTGAAGGTTATTCTCTGGAAAGACTGGCTTTTCCCAAGATATTTTCAATAATCCAATGTTTATAGTAATTTCTGCTTTCACACTGGATGGAGGCAGTGGCTTCACTAGAAATTTTTACAATAGTATTAAGTGATGGTAATTTAAATAGTAATAATGCCTAAAAACATTGTGTTATATTTTCATACATCTGTATTCATCAAGCAATATCTTCTTCATAACTTTCTCACTCATTATCTCATTTGTTTCCCTATTACTTTATGTGATATATTAAAAGAGGGATTTATCTCTCTTTTGCAAATATAGACTTGACTGAAAAAAGTCAGTACATTATTCATGTTACTCTGAAAGCTAGTAGTAGTACCTGATTAGAAATTGAACCATTGGCTCTGCAAGCAAAAGATAACATGCTGATCCTGGCTAACACACGGTGAAACCCCGTCTCTACTAAAAAATACAAAATTAGCCACACGTGGTGGCGGGCGCCTGTAGTCCCAACTACTCAGGAGGCTGAGGCAGGAGAATGGCGTGAACCTGGGAGGTGAAGCTTGCAGTGAGCCGAGATTGCGCCACTGCACTCCAGCCTGGGCGACAGAGTGAGACTCCATCTCAAAAAAAAAAAAGATACCATGCTGAACACATGCTAAATATCAATAACAAACTGTTCTCCATTGAACTTTAATTAAAGGCAAAAAAAAAAAAAAAACCCATGGACTGCATCAATTTCCACATGTGTGAGTGTGAAACTCTTATGCTGCTGTGTATCATTAAATATTTCTAGGTCAAGGTCAGAGATAGTCTCTCAGAGCAAAGCCTTGGTTTTCTATAATCTGAAGAAAACAGGCTTTTAATGGGCAGTAATAGAGGCAAAGATGATCTGAATAGCAAGTGATTTTTAAAATAGATTCGTATATGTACATAACAAGTCATGTTTAAAGGCGTAATGTAAAAATCACAGAAATGCAAAGAAAAAGGTTATCTTCCCTGTTTTCCTATCACCTTTTTACGATGCTGCTTTCAGAGCTAAAGTAAAAACTTTACCTTAGCTTAGATTCACTACATAAGTTTTCCCCAAGTTCTTAATTTTTAACTTTGAGAGCCACTCTTCCTGACAATAAAAGGCAATATGGAAATGTGGCATATTTTAAACTAAAAGCCTGAAAGTCCAAGCATTAACAGTGCATCTCTAAAGCCCTAACTCTGTTATGACTCCAAGCATCAACTTTATGATGCATACTACATTTACACGGTCATGTCTTGATTATCTGCACTAAGACTGGAAGATTCCATTTAGAGGACATATATTCAGTTGGTATGCCAAAACAGTTGTTAAAAATATTAAGTACATCCATACCAACTGGTAAAGAGCTGCTCTCCTGAGGAATATCTCCTCCAGAACTGCTCAGGTTGGATGCCCTCCACACCTGCCCATGGCCCAGAACCTAAAAGGTCAATGCCTGGTACAGCAGAGGCCTCTGGGATTGCAGCTGGAATGGCCCTCCTCTTGGTCAGTACTTTCTGGTACTAAGTAGGCAATATAAGCCCAACCTAAACTCGTTATTTTAGTTTTGAAAAGGATAACACCATAGACTATTCAAGTAACATATGTTACTGAATCTAGGCCTCATTTGTCATATCTTATAAGTGAGTGTGTTATTATCTGTGCGTGTTTGGGGAGTGTAGGAGGGTTCCTTGCTATCCTAGGATGTTAAGTATCACTGCAGTAAAAATCACTTAAAATGGAATTAAACAGTGGGGAGAGAATTCATTGGGACTTTACATTGAAAAAGAAATCTTATAATTAAGACAATTTTATCCTGTATTTTTTGGATATAGGTTTTAATTCAAATGTGTATTAATTGAAAAATAATGACTCAAATATTGATTTTTGACATAATCCCCCAATAAAATAGTATATATTAATATTTTTATGGAACATTATTCTAACATGTTTCCTACTGAGGAATATTTTATTTGAGGGGAAAATTCACTGAAAATCCCATTTTTGTTTCTGTTTTTAGACATCTTATATTGAAAACAACCATTTAGAAAATATTTACAAAAGCTTCCTTAGTTATACATATGTAACAGCACCAAAAGGTATTTTTGCATTCCTGTTGCACAATCATTTCTCAGAGATTTCAAAATGAACTGGAAAGAATATATCACATTTTCCAAGGGCTCTCTTAATATCTTTGAAATCAAAAGCTTTTTTGAAAAGAATGTTTAAAATATAATGTATGTCATTGTTGTCTATTTCCTCCACTTCAATTTAGCTATTTTAAATGCTTCTGTGCCCTACATAGCCTCACAAATTAAAGGCTTGAGTTATGAGTACTCAGATTATTGAGACCCTCAGAATATTCAAATTAAACCTTTGGATTACAAATATTGCATATTTTCATAACTACATTGGAACAAAAACATAAAATAATGCCTTATTTAGAAAAACATTACTAAAATTCATTCATAATGACCCATGTATTTCATCTAACAGTGTGCAGAAAATATTCCTATTGCTAAAAAAAGTCTGCTATAAATAATTTGAAATGAATTCAAAACTGTAAAACTTCCTAAGGCTGATTTTCTCAATACCACTGTAAACAGGAACAATTTTTTTTTCAAAATCTAATGTGATCAGAAAATGGCAAAATATAACATTAAATCTGCATCAATCTGCATACAAATCTGCTAACACAAATGAAGACACAACACAGCTTGACATACCCACAGAATCAGGAAGGACACATGTTGGTGGAGAGTCAAGTGAACCTAGAGAGTGATTGATCCTAATCCACATTGTGTAGCCAGATAATAGGAAGATTGGCTGGAAAATGCATTCATAAAAACCATCACTCTGCAAATAGCAATCTTTGGGCTCAGATATGGGATGAATAGATGGAATATCAGAACAGTAAAGGCTGCTCCTTTAAAAGGTACAAAAATAGTCAATTAGTATACATTAATAAAAGCAACAAGAAGATATCTGAGAATTCCGATTTGTTGTTTAAAACAGCAGTCCCCAACCTTTTTGGCACCAGAGACCGGCTTCATGGACGACAATTTTTCCACAAATGGGGGATGGGAGATGGTTCAGGATTTCAGGATTAAACTGTTCCACTTCAGATCACCAGGCATTAGATTCTCATAAGGAGTGCATGCTCCTTATTATGAGCCCAGTTCACAATAGGGTTCTGCTCCTCTAAGAATCTAATGCTGCTGCTGATCTGACAGGAGGTGGAGCGCAGGTGGTAATGCTGCTCTCTCACCTCCTGCTTTGTGGCCGGGTTCCTAAGAGGCCACAGACAGGTACTGGTCCATGGCCCGGGAACTGGGAACCCCAAGTTTAAAAGACAGGCAGAAGGCCTGGTGCGGTGGCTCATGCCTGTAATCCCAGCACTTTGGGAGGCTGAGGCGGGCTGATCACTTGAGCCCAAGAGTTCCAGACCAGCCTGGGCAACATGGTGAAACCCCGTCTCCACAAACGCACATCTGTAGTCCTGGCTACTAGGGAGGCTGAGGCAGGAGAATCGCTTGAACTGGGGAGGCAGAGGTTGCAGTGAAGAGGGATGGTACCACTGCACTGCGGCCTGGGTGACAGAGGGAGACTGTCTCAAAAATAAAATAAAATAAAATTAAATTAAATTAAAATAAATAAAATACGGACAATTTCACTCCATCTAAAAAAAGACATTCTTATTAGAAAGGCATTTTTAAATTTTTCCCAATTCTGTATCTTTCCACAGAAACTGACAGTAACTCTTATTAAATATTTCATTAGACACTAAGCAGGGATGCAAATGAAATAAATACTCTAAAAAGAAGAAAATGATCCAGTTAGAGACAGAACCTACAATAATTTGAAAATTAAACAAACATTATATATTAGTGATAGAATATTTAAAATGTAGATGAAAGTAGTCATGGAGCATTCCTGAGATGGCAAGGAAGGCAAATTCCTCACACTTTGAAGAAATAATTAAATTTCACCACAAATGAGTGGTGAATATAATTTTCTAGTTCAAATTTATATAAATTAATATAATATCAATTTCAGATATGTATGTGAATTATATAACCATGTATATTCCTCATTTTCTCAGAGAAGAAAATTAAAAAAAATTTTATAAGTGAGTCCTAGCCAACACTCCACCTCAGAACCCATAAAGCAGGGGTGTCCAATCTTTTGGCTTCCCTAGGGCACACTGGAAGAAGAACTGTCTTGGGCCACACATAAAATATACTAACGATAGCTAATGAACCAAAAAAAAAAAAAAAAAGTTGTAAAAAAAAATCTCATAATGTTTTCAGACAGTTTATGAATTTGTGTTGGGCCGCATTCAAAGCTATCCTAGTCCACATGGGGCCCCAGGCCATGGGGTTGGACAAACTTGCCATAAAGTCTTTTTTCTCTTCTTTGAAATAACCTCTTGGGCCAATGTTTGCTCTGAATACTATATTTAAATGGCTGAAGTAGCAATTACTCTTTCTAAAGAGATGGGAGTGAGGAAGAAGCTAAAAAATCTATATTCTTCTGTCATTTCCTATTTTCTATACCACTTCTTTTTCTCGTCTTCTCAAAATTACAATCATGAATGTGTGTGTGTGTGTGTGTGTGTATGTGAATAAATGGTGATGCGTGGGCAAAAATGAAAATGAGGAGTGAGGGGTCATCTGGGGGTAGAAAATAAGAACAAAGTAGAAGCACAGTACTAGTACACTTGGAATCGAAAAGTTGGCATCATTATCATGACAGCAAAAACCATATATTGAATATTTACAAGGAGAAATTATATCATGTGATTATAATTAGGTGAAATATGTCATTAACTCTCGCAGAAACATTGTAAGTCCTATTATTCTCTCCGTTTTACAGACAAGGAAATTGAGGCTTAGGGAAGTTAAGAAACTCACCCAAGTAAATGTAGTTTCATAGTTATTCCGTAAATGTTAATAAGAGAAACGATGCGTGGGGCTTAATATAATAGTTTTCCACAAACACTTTTTCTAATGTGAAAATGCCATGAAAAGAATGTAAAGACAGATTATAAAAGTAAAATTTCATATCATGAACATTCTACTGATTTTAAAATACTCATATTAGGTAGGATGAAGGCAACTATTTGAGAAATGTACGAATTGCCACATTTTTTTTCCTAACACTACATAAGAAGAGACTGGCAGCATTAGGAATAGACTTCAGATCACAGTATTTGAGAGAAGAGATTTATTTTTCTAGTTGGAAATTTATATTTTAAGAATAAATGAGCATGTTATACAAATTGAAAGTCTCCGCTACAAATAAAAATACAAACTGGGACATAGTGTTTAACAGCAGTATATATTTACTTGAATACTACTATGGGATATTTTTAAAAATAAAAATCTATTATCTAATCAAGGGTGGTATCATTTTAGATAAAATGATTTTAGAAAGAAAGCGACCACTATAAGACGATGCCTTGAATTCTTTTTAAAACATAGAAGAGTAAAAATAAACAAGCACAAATTACTGCTCATTAGAACACATTACCCTTTATTAACCATAAGTATTTATTTCCTAATCTCACTTAGTTCTAAAAACCATTCATATTATCTCTTATAATCTGTTTCTACCTCTTTTTTCCAAAACATTAATCTTTAGCCAAATGATATGAAACTTTTATAATCTTTCACATTCTCCTCTAGTCAACTAAGTCAAATTAAAATATATATAAACTACATTTTCTTGCATTTCATTCAAGAGTTAAAATACAAATTTTTCAGAATTGATTGATTTTCAGAAAAGATAATTTGAAGTAAAAACAAATTACAATTTTTTAACCTCAGGTGTGAATATTTTTCAAGAATCACCAATTTATATAATCCCTCAAAAATTTTCTGATTCATTATATTATACTTTCCTCTTTCAGGAAGCAAATAATCTGTAAGACTACTGTTGTAATATTTCTAAAGAAAATTTTTATCTCACTGTGCCCACAGAAAAACAAAACAGCAAAAATAATACGTACCTATGATACCTCAATTGCAAAGTGCTTTCCGCAAGTGACTGGATTGTACTGGTTGACCATCTGCAAGTCATTTTAGTTAAGTACCCATCAGTTTCACATGAGATATTGATATTGACATCTATTTGAAACACATTAAAATATTAATATAAAGCAAAAACTCCAAAAAATTCAATGAAAAAAAATTTTTCTTACATCTTTAACAGGACTCTAATATAAGGAGGGTCCATAATGAAAATTTAAGTTGTGGAACAAAATGAACAAAACCTCCGTTTTCTTACCAATCACATATAATTCAGCATAGCGATGATGGCATTCATGTTCATTGCAGCAGTACACTGCATCATAGGTAAACTTTCCTCGAGGTTTGGTTTCATTCAGATTGAAAAAAGTAACCTTGCTAACATGATCACTCACAACATCATACTGGCTTTGAGGAATTTTCTCAGCTAAATTCATCCACCAAACAATCTTTTTTGAGGGAACAATCTTGTTTTCATTCTTATAGATGCAGTGTAAAGACACATTAGACCCAACACTCGTCAGAATTTTAGGTGGAAAGTATATGACATCTGTAATGAGGGAAGAAAGGATATCAGATGAAGACAAAACATTCTGTAAGTAATTTGTACCACATCGAAAAATAATCACAACACATTCCAGAGTTACACTGCCAAAAATAAAATGAGTGTAATTAAAAAACTGGATAATGCTGAAATTGCCTGTTTGTGTACAGTTATCTAGTGTCCCGAGTGCTCTCATTTTAAAGTGAGTTGAGCTTCCATGAATGTCTTCATTATCTTCTAAACACAGAGGCTTATTCATCATAAAATATGTTTTAGCCAGTAATTGTCACTTGCTAACTGATAGGCAGGAAAGTAACTAAAACAAAACATAGTTTAATTCTACAATGACGTATTTTCCACCAGACCCTGCTTTGGGAATCAGTGAAACCTAGGACAAGTTCTTAAAACAAATCACTATGAAGCAAAATTCTGAAGTAAAAATGGTTGCCGCTATTGTCTTGTTTGGATACATAAAAATTTCAAGTAAGTAGGTAAAGATACGAGATATAAATTAAAAAATAGGAATGTCATATGAATGATAATGCAGCAATATACAAAGCAGAGAATACGGTAAATACTGGTTTGTACTATCATTTTGAGTTATTTAATGCCAATGTCCTTTGGATGAGGGCAAAGGGAAGCAATACTTTCCTAAAACATGATTTTTTTAATGCCTACACATGATTCTATATTATTTTTAAAATCCTCTATTTTTGTAAACTTCATTTGCCTATCATTTTCAATGACATGCAAGATACAAGTAAATGATGGTTTACATAGGAAGAAATTATTTCCACCACAGTGCACTGCAAAAACATCAGTACATTTCAGTTGTAAAGTTAAGGTAAACCACTTTCTGCTGATAGACTATGAAAATTTGTTTTCACACATATCTTGGGATTACCCTTAAAAACAGAAACAAAAATACTTTAATTGGTTTTTATTAAGTTTTCTTTATTCTGTAATAGCATGGTAAACGTCAATGTCTATATATTTACAATTCATACAAAACATTTGTGTTTTGTATGTCCATAATCAAATAGAAACAGGAAAAAACTTAGTAGCATAAAATTACTGCACAGAGGCCAGACCATTAGATTCATGAGCATGACTGAGTATAATCCTAGCTGAGGTGGCACTCAAGCTTCACTTGTACATTACTTACTGTGGACAAGTACCTAGTACATTAACCTATCTTAACCTACCTTCAGTATGTGCCACAACCTCCTCACTCAACTGCCTCAAAAGTCTCAGAATAATTCTTATTTAAAAATAAAAAGTATAATTGAGTTTTCATGGATAGCTGAAGTTTTTCATTTTAAAGATGATAAGAAAATTCAAAGCATTTCACTTTGAAATCAAATATATATAGTAAAGCTTAATTGAGAAATAAGATTAAAGTCATAGTATTTTTACATGATTAGATGCTAAAATATTAGCTTAAAAATAAGAAAACTAAGTTAATAAAAACCTGACAATTTGTGAAATTTACACTGGATAAATTTATTGAAATTGATATGAGATACTGAATATTTAATTTGCAAAATATTAATAATATAGATACACATTTTATCTGCATATGACATACTACGCAATTTTTAATTTGCAGAATAAGAAAATAATAATGATTTTCTTCACATGACCAATGTTAATTATTTCATTTCATTATTTAATTTTATATAGATATTTCATATCCATGTAAAACATCCCTATTTTACAGATAAGGAAATTAAAGCATAGAAAGGTTAAGAAACTTTCCAACTAAGTGGTGGGGCCAGAACTTCTATAAACTTCTGTTGGACTCCAAAGTCAATGTCTTAAACTACTATTGCTACTTGCCTTCTGACAAATCAATGCTTTTAAAATAGTAAGCAATCAATAAGTAAACTTGTTAAATGGATTGATATTTGCATGGTACATGTTATCTCTGTACAGGCCATAATCAATCTCAGTAAGTCTGAACAAGAAAAATTTTGCCCTTTTGACAGATCGGACAACCAGCCAAAGGACTATTGTCTTTCTATAGTCACAACTTCGCATGTAACAGGCCTAGGACTATTCCAAGCCTCTGAAGCCTCTATGCAAAACTTTGCGCATCAGCTGCATGAAGAAGTTGTGAATAAACTGTAGATGTTCTGACGCTAAAAATAACCTCTAAAATATGAACATTGGTACTGAAAACTCTCAAAAGCAAGCATCTGGAGTAAAAATAATTCATTTATTATATAATAAAAAGTAAAACGTTAATATTTGAATTTTATGCCAAATAAATATGCTTGGTTTTAAAATGTAAATTAAGGAATTAATACAAATGGCTTTCTGAGTTTGTTAATTTGGAGCTGTTATATTAATTTTTTCTTTTTAATAAGAAAAGTGATCCTACAATATACTGCAATAGAAACACACAAGCCTAGAGGCTCTGACAGAATTTTAATTCACAAATTGGCCTGTTCAAAGTTTAAACAAAGTTGATATTGTGTTCCTCCTTTCGTCTTAAGGCCTCAAAATGTAAGATTGCTTATAATATACAAAGGCAAGTTCAGGAAATATATTTCCCTCCCAGTAGAAGTGGCTATTACATAACCTACCTTGTGTGGTAAAGACATGAGGAGTACTCCAGTCACTCCAGATTCCTGGGCCATCCAGTCTCTTGCCCCTCACCTGAACCTCATATGAAGACCCAGAAAGTATACTGTCTACCAGCAGGGATGTAGCTGAGACAATCTTGTCAGCCTGTTAAATATTATATTAAAACATCAGAACACCAAGTTGATGTGGAACCTTTACTAAAAGTGATGATAAGCTAATCTCGTCAAATTTCAAAGAATTAATATCTTACACAGTAGTTATCTGGCCACAGTGGAATTAAAACAAACATCAATAACCAAAAAAAAATGTTTGCACATTAGTCAATAAAATTTTAAATAGCCCGTGGGTCCAAGAAAAAAATCATAATGATAATTAGCAAATACTGTTAACTGAATCATGATGAATATATGACCTTTAGAATTTTAAGAAATGCAGCTAAAATCTGTGGGAAGCTTTAAGCCACTACTGACACCTATAACACACACCTGGTAGAAAATGCTGTGCAGGGGTAGACAAAGAACTACAAGTGTCCCTGTACAGAAGGGCACGAAAAGTCTTAAGAACCTGAGCCTGCTCAGGCATGGTGGCTCGTGCCTGTAATCCCAACACTTTGGGAGACCGAAATGGGTAGACCACTTGAACCCAGGAGTTCAAGACCAGCCTGGGCAACATAGTGATACCTCATCTCTTAAAAAAAATAAAAAAGAGGCAGGAGGATCACTTGAGCCTGGGAGATCAAAATTCAGCTTCCCAAAAATGTACTCCAAAGTTAATAAACTCTCTGGCTCTAATGACTGCTCTTGGGTTAGGGGGAGCATGTCACAGACTAAAAATTATGAAAAGCAACAGGAATGCATAAAACAACATCAGATATTAATAACTCCTACTTAAAATCCTCAAGTTTACAGATTATCTCCAGTTTACAGATGAGAAAGCTGAAACCCACAGAAGCCTTAACTCTGTTTTCTCCATACGTGACACTGAGGATTCTCATCGTTCTCTTTGTGAAAATAAAATGCTTTAAATTTTTTTTGCCAGTTCTAAAAAGACTGATTTTTACTTCTAAATTATATGAAACTTAGTTTCACAAAGTAAAGTGCCAAAGTATTCACATGGCCCAAGAGGCCATTCATTGAGTTCCACGTTCTCCTCCCCTACTGGCCTCTGACTTCAACCACTACTGTTGTCACCTTCACTGCCCTCAGCCACACCATCCTTTGCACTGCTCTTCTCCCTGTTTAGAACCCAACTACGCAGATATCTACACCACCATCTCCTTCACATTCTTGCTCAAATGTCACCCTCCCCAACCTCCATTTATTATTGCAACCTTCCATTCCCTACCAGCACCCCCAGATTCCTCTTATCCTGTCCTGCTATCTCAGTGTATCCTGATGCAAGCAGAACAGTTCCAGGCACATAGCAGGTGTTCAATAAATACTTATAGAATGAACTGTTAAAGAAAAAGAGAAAGGAAGTAAGGAAGACTTTATTTGGAATCATCACAATAGGTATATGGAGCACTGCAACGGGGTCTTGTGGTGGGTTGGGGTATGTGGGCTAAGTCCAAATACAGCATGGACAACAGAGAATTTATAGCCAAGAAGCAGGGAGTAGATAGAAAATTACTAAGCAAAAGCATCACGGTAAGAGGGATTCTGGCTAAACTGACCTAACAGAATTCTCGCTGAAGACAGGCCATGGTGATGAAACATCATTTGGGGAATGGTGGAGGATGAGAAATCTGATCAAATATTCATCAGATATCCAGGGTGGGGGGGGGTGCTTCCTGCTAAAATGACCTAGCAGAGTTCTTTGCTAAAACTGGATTTTACAGGAATGTGCACAGATGGGGCTAACAGAAGATTCAGAAGCTCGACTAATGATTAGCCAAGCAAAAATCTTTCTGTTGCCACATTCAGAAAAACATTCAAATAGATTGAGTAATTAAAAAAAAGATGAAATCAGTGGTCTGTTGGTGGAAAATAATTGTAATTATGAATTCAAGTTTCTGTAACTAGATTTCCTATAGCCATATATATATATACATACATATATCTATATATGATATATAATATGAAATATTGAATTATAATTCATTCTGCTTTAGAAGAGATGTATATATTTAGTATGCAGAGGGTAATTGCTATGGGACTTAAGAGGGTCTTTATTTACTTCTCAACTTTTCATTTTACTTACTAAAATATACCTACTTCTCTGATAACTGGTGTAGAATTCTCTGAATATTTCACTTGATATTGAAGTGGAAATGGTACCAATGGCGGGCTGGACCACGAAATCTTTAAATTACCATCATCTGTGATTTCCATATGCAAACCTAATGGTGGATCAGGCTTCACTTAAGAAAAAAAAAAGAGAATACTTTTAAGTCAAGTAATTTTCATAACAATTATAGCTGAATAAAATAATGTTAAAATAAATTTTCATCATATCTTGCCTTTCAAGTACTTAAAAGATGACTTTATCCAAGGACTAATTATAGAACCAAAACAAGCTTGAATACTGGGTCTCGTCCTTGTACCTTATCATAGCAATCCATGTATATTCATTTCCCTCCCCTTAAGTGGTAAAGACTATGAATCAGTAAATGAGATTATTTTGCTAAATGTTATTTCCCCTTATAAGAATCCCACTTAACTTTATTAAACCCAGCATCTTCAAACTTATCTGATGTCACCCCTGAACCTCACCCACTTCAATTATTTTGGTGGTTAAAAAGGAAAAAAGCGTTTTGCAGAACACTATTTGGAAATACATAAAACTATCCAAAATTCAGCTTGTCTATTAATTTTAGATCACTATAATGTAGACAAACCTACTCAAATAACTGACAGCATAAATATTCCCATGCAATAAATGCAGCATCAGCAGTCCCTGGCTTGTCATCAGAAGTAGGGATGAAGTTTCTCAGAATATTAAAAATGTTTAATGTTTAAATTTTGAAAGTTTACCACACATTTATACATGGATTCCTGATATATTTAAAATAGAAATATTGCCAAACTGATAGAAAATCGATGCATTTTCTTGTTTGTTCATCTCTATATTAGCAAGGTTTTTACAATTAACAGGAATTATTCATGTATATAGAAATTCTCATTAAATTGAAACACTGGTTTGAATTTTATTTTCAATAAATAAACAGCATAAGATAATTTTCACATTGTATATTTTCAAGAATTTGGTCAGAATTTTCCTCTTTTCGTCAAAATCGATGAGGTTTTACTTTATGTGACTTATTATAAATTTTAGTTACTTTAAAGCAGAGACAGCTAAACACAAAAGTCTGGAAACAACAGGTGAAATTTACTGTGTTCCCATGACCAAAGAGAAAACAATATTTACCAAAGAAAAGTAAAATCACAATATTACAAGCTATTGTACATTTCCTATTTGCATATTGTAAAAGTTATCAGTATCAAACTGGAGTTATTAATGTGAAACCCTAACATAATGGAGTTGGGAGGCCATGAAGGAGTCCCCTTATGTATGTATGCCTGCATTGGAACGACGTAAAGAATTCCTCAAAATCACAATATTCCATAAAAGCCGCTTGCACAGAGACACTTGCCTAACTACAGCTGTCTCCACCAATGAGCTAATGCCAACCCCTGCAGCAAGCTCTTGTAACCAATAATCTTTGTTCAAAACAGCTTACATGGAGGTCTCCTATATGTCTTTTCAAGCTTCCCCTTTACTCCAGTCACCTGTGGATGTGTCATAGTCATTCCATAGCATGCATGTCTAGAACTGCAATCCCCTACTATTCCCAAATAAACTTTTTGCTTTATAGAGTTGGTATCTGTCATAAATTTTAGGTTGACAATATTAATATGCACTAATATTAGAAATACAAAAATAAACCCAATGTCAATTTCCTGTTCATCTTACTCTGCCTCTCAGCAGCACTCCACAGATGCTTATTCCTTCCTTCTTGAAATATTTTTTTCACTTGGCTTCTACAACAACATACTCTTTTATTCCTTCATTCTTACTGATGACCCCTCAGTCTTTCTCTTCCTGAACTCTAAATAGGTGATCTCATACAATACTATAAACCTTGATATGCTAACAACTCCCAAATATATCTATCTCCCCTAAACTTTAGACTCATATGTCCAACTTCTTATTCAACGTCTCTTAGGTTTCCAATAGACATCTCAAATACAATGTGTCCAAAATAGAGCTCTTGATTTCTGCACACACACCTAATCTTCCCTGAGTTTCCATATCTCAGTATCTGGTGTCTCTGTTCACCTAGAGGCTCAGGTCTAAATTTAAGGGTTAACCTTGATACCCCTCTGTTCTTCATACTCTACAACTCCATCCACTAGACAGTCCAGTCAGCACCATCTCACAAACAGATCCAAACCAAAACAGTTCTTTACTTCTTCACCCTGGCCTACAATATGCTCTGGACCAGGTAACTCTGACCTCATCTCTTAATACTCTCATATCTCATTCACTCCTAGCACAAAGGTCTTCTGTTTTGTTCCTCAAATTACCAAGTTCATTGTATCTTAGGGATTTTGTGAATATTGTTCTTCCTGCTTGGAGCACCTTTTGCTCTGGATTTTTGCATGGATATCTCTTCATCATTCAGCTCAAATGCTATGTCCTGAAGGAGATCTTCTCTGATTTACATAGTAGAAATAATAGTCCCTGACACTCCATCACACCAGTTTTATTTTGTTCATGGAACATATAATTTGTGGATATTATCATATACATTTAAATAGAAGGAAATATTTTCCCCAAAATTATCTCTGCATAAAGACAAAATTAAGAAAGCTTTCAAGTTCTTAAAAATTCCATAGCACTTTCCCTTAACTACTTCATTTTGAAAAACAATGCACTCAATGTTGACTCTAAATGCTACTAAAAAATCATCAGGTAGAATTAGTTTTGAAAAGAAAAGAAATTGAATAAAGATTTTGTAACTTTTTTCTCTATGGTACAACTTCACGATTGAATTGCTTGTATGCCATTGTAATTATGTTGTGGAGATCACAACTATATCCCTACAGGACAAATTATTTGAAAGTCTTAATGTTAAAATATGATGTCATACACAGTTTCAAAAAGCGCTATATCTCGAGTAACTTAGAAAGAAGTAAAGCTTGAGTTGTATGGAAAATTGTATCAGATACTCGGAAAAGTGGCTCTAGTGATGTCAAAACCAATGATGCAAAATCAGACATAAAGAGTTTGCATATAATTGTTTCAGGAAATATAAGTGGAGAAAAACTGCTAAATTATACATAACTAAATGAAATTAATAAATTAAATACATAGTGCTAACATTTGCCTGTATTATTCACATTTGTAATTGTATATTTAAATTGATAAAAAGAGATTTGGGGGATCTTTGCACAAAGAAAACAGAGTGTTGTCTATTATTTGAAGTTTTTTGTAATCATGTTTGTACAGTAAATTACTCATTTATTCTTTTATCATTGTCTCTGCCTACTATTGTTTGTCCCTGCTCTCTGAGGTAGGAACTATGTCTAATTTCCCACTCTTTTTCCAGCTCCTAGAGCAGTCTCTGACAAACATGAGCCTCTAAGAAATATTTACTGAAGGAATAAATTCAGGTAAGAAACATGCTTCTAATTATTTTCAAAAATAGTTACCTGAGATGTGAAAAAGTGATATCCAATCAATACACATCCATTACATAGATCCAGGATTTAAAGAAAACAGTTTTCAAAACAGAATTTAAGTGACAATGGCAGAGATATACATACTATTATTAAATCATTCTAGAAGCCACTCTTAATACCCCCAGTACTACATCTACCATCATTACAGTGTTAAGCAAAGTGAGATAAGCTAGCAAATATTTTTGTAAGCAATTTTTAACCTTTATATATGACTGATGTTTAGACCTACTATCATCATTTTAGTGCATAACTTACCCATATTTATGGGCTGAACTGACATTAGAGGTGACTGGAAGATTACTCCACCAGATGTGATTTTCAAACTCATAAGGAGAGTGTCGTTAAGTTTGGCTGTTGGCACAGGCACAAGACATTCACAACATTCATGAACACTGCAATTGCAGTGAACCATCTGAAAACTGCCTTTTTGGGGAACCAGAGGTGAATCTTCTAACACTTCAGGCCTACATTGAAAAATAAGAGCTAAATATTAAAACAGATATGAAAATACTGGATAGGCTTTTAAAGCAGGATACTAAATACAAATTGAAGTAAACTATTTGGGACACCCAGCTTAACGGGTATCTGAAAAAAAAAAAGATACCCTACATTACAAAAACAAAGATAAAGATTACAGCAGGTTAATCATCAGGAATAACATAAGCAAAAAGATAGTGACGCAAAAGTGAAGTACTAAAATAAAAGAAAAACTGCAATTCTAAAATCCTATGCCCAGTGAAAACAGCTTTCAAAATAATGATGAAATAAAGGCTTTTTTTTCAGACATACCAAAGCAAAAAGAATTAATCACCACCAGACTGGCACTATAAAAAATGCTAAAGGAAATCCATCAGGCAAAAAAAAAATGACAGCAGATAGAAATGTGGTTTCACAGAAAGAAATGAAATTTAACTAAAATGATAAATATTTATTGATTGTTTAAAGCAAAAATAATAGATCCGTGGTGTGGAGTTTACAACATAGGTAAAAGTAAAATGTATGGCGTTAGTACCAAGCTTGGGAGGGGAGAAATTTGTAATGTTCTTACACGAAGTAGTATGATATCACTTAGAGGTATACTATCTCTTGGACTATAATAAATTGAAGACAAATATTATAAATGCTAAAGCAACCATTAAAATAATAAAACAAGAAAATATAATTAATAAGCAACAAAGGATATTAAGTAGAATCATTTAAAAAATCAAAAAGGCATAAAAAGAGGAAAGAGGAACAAATAATAAAATAGGATAAGAAAAGAAATAAAAAGATTTAAACCTAAACGTATCAATTATCACACTAAATGCAAACAGCCTTAACATCCCATTTAGAAGGCAAAGATTATCATGCTGGATTAAAAAGACCCAATTATAAACAACCTGGAAGAAATCAATTTTAACTATAAACACAAATAAAAGGAAATGAATGGGAAAAGACATACCATTATAAGATTAGTCAAAAGAAAGTTGTAATGGTTATATTAATGTCAGAGAAAGTAGATTTCAAAGCAGTGAATATTCCATGGGATAAAGATGATCATTTCATAATGAAAAAGGGATCAATTCACCAAGAGAACATAACAATCCAAAACATTTATGCACCCAATAACAGAGTTTCAAAATACATGAAGCAAAAGATTGAGAGAACCTTAAGGAGAAATAGACTAATCCACAATTATTGATTAATTTCAATTCATCATTGATGTAACATTCTTCTCCATTGATATAACAAGCAGACAGAAATTAGTAAGGATAAAAACGTGAACAACGCATCAACTGACTTGACCTAATAGACATTTCGAGAACACTCCATGCAACAATAGCAGAATGCACATTCTTTTCAAAAGCATTTACCAAGGAAGACCATATTCTGGGCCATAAAACAAGTCTCAATAAATTTTAAAGGATTCCAGTCACACAAAAATAGGATTAATAACAGAAATCAATAACAGAAAGATATTTGGAAAGGCTCTAAATAGTTGGAAACTGAACACAACTAAATAATTCCTGGGTCAAAAAACATATCAAAAAAAATTAGAAGGATTTTTAAGTACATGAAAATTAAAATACAACATATTCTTTAAGGTAGGATATTGCTTACAGCAATAATTCCAGGGAAATGTGTTTAACACTAAATATAGGCACTAACTGCCTATATGAGAAAAAAAAAGTCTCAAATCAACGACCTCAGCTTCCGTCTTAACAAACTAGGAGTAAAAAAAAGCAAATTCAACCAAAGTTTAAAATAGACGAGAAATCATAAATATCAAATGAGAACATAATGAAATAGAATACAGAAAAATAATACACAAAGATCAAGAAAGCCAAAAGCTGATTAAAAGATTTTAAAATATGAAAGAAGCTTTAACCAGACTGTATTAGTCCATTCTTATGCTGCTATGAAGAAATACCCAAGACTGGGTAATTTATAAAGGGAAGAGGTTTAATTGATTCACAGTTCCTCAGGGCTGAGGAGGCCTCAGGAAACTTAGAATCATGGTGGAAGGACATGCAAACATGGTGGCAGCAAGGAGAAGTACAGAGTGAAGGTGGGGAAAAGCCCCTTATAAAACCATCAGCTCTCATGAGAACTCACTCATCATGGAGGTAACTGCCATAATAGTGAAGAACAGCACGAGGTAACCACCCCCATGATTACCTCCCACTGGGTTCCTCCCACGACACGTGGGGATTATGGGAACTACAAGATGAGATTTAGGTGGGAACATGGCCAAACCATATCACAGACTGACCAGGAAAAACCACAGAAGTCATAAATTAACAATATAAAAACTGAAAGCACGATATTGCTACACAGTCTACAGATATTAAAAGGATAATAAGGAAATATGAATAATTTTATGATATTGAATTTACATTGGATAACTGATGAGACAGAAATTATTTTAAAATATCATTTACAATAACATCAAAAATAGAAATACTTTGGAGTGTATTTGACAAAAGATGTTTAGGATCTGTACATTGAAAACTATGAAATGCTGTTGACAGAAATTATTAAGACCTAACTAAAATGAGAGATGTACTGTGCTTATGGGTCAGAAGACTCAATATGGTTAATATGCCAGCTCTTCTCAAATTTATCTACAGATTTAATGCAATGCTACTCACAATCTCAACAGGCTATTTTATACACATTGACAAGATGAATCTAAAAATTCATATGGAAATGCAAAGAATCTAGAATAGCCAAAACAACTTTGAAACTGAAGAACATATTTTGAAGAATAACAATACCTAACTTCAAAATGTATTATAAAGCTGCAATAATCAGGCCAATGAAGTATTCATGTAAAAACAAAAAAAGGAAATGAATGGACCAGAATAGAGTCTAGAATAGACTAACACTTACATGGACGACTGATTTTCTACAAAGGCACAAAAGCAATTCTGTGGAAAAAGGATAATCTTTCTGATAAATTGTGCTGCAACAATGGAATGTCTATATGCAATAAAAGAAAAGAACTTTAATCCATACCTCACATCGGATACAAAAATTAATTCCAAATGGATCATAAATCTAAATGTAAAACCTAAAGCTATGAAACTTCTAGAAGAAAACATAAGTAAAATATTTTGTGACCTTGGGTTAATTAAAAATTTCTTATATACGACACAAAAAGCATGATCCATAAAAGAACAAACTGATAAATTAGACTTTATCAAAATTGAAAAGTTGTTTTTTGAGAAGCACTATGAAAGATAACAAAAAGACAAACCATACACAGAGGACATATTTGCCAATCATCTATCTGATAAAAGATTTGTATCTATAAAGTATATACAACACTCAAAACTAAATAATAATAATACAAACAACCCAGTTAAAAAGATAGGCAAAATGTTACACAGTCACTTCACCATATAAATCATAGTTATGGCAAATAAGCATATGAAAAGATGCTCAACATCATTAGTCACTCAAGAAACACACACTAAAATCACAATGAGATATCACTATCCACATACTAGAATGGTTAAAATTTTAAAAAAAGATTGACTACATCAAGTATTGGTGAAGATGTGGAGGAACTGGAACTCTTACACTGCTGGTGGGAATGTAAAATGATACAATTTTGGAAAATAGTTTGGCACTTTCTTAAGTTGTTAAACATACACCTACCATATGATGTACCCATTCCATGCCCAAGAGACATGAAAACATATTTCAATTCTAACACTTGTGACAACTTCATTTGTAACAGTCAAAAACTATAAACAATTCAAATGCCTATCAACAGGTGAATGGATGAACAAACTGCAATATAACCATTTAGTGGAATGCTATTCAGCAATCAAAACGAATGAAATACTGATATAAACAACATTAGTGAATCTCAAGATAATCATGTATATGAAAGCACAACAAAGTACTGTATGATTGCATTTATATAAAGTTCTAAAAAATGCTAGAGTAATAGTAGGCTATGTGCTAGAAATCAGATCAGTCATTCCCTGGGGACAGAGGTGGGGTGGGAGGAGGAAGTACCATGGGTAAGAGCATGAGGGTGGGATTACAAAGGAGCAGGAAGAAATTTTCTAATTGATGATATATTCATTTTCTTTATTATACTGATGGTTTTATGAGTGATTTCTCACATCAATATTTGTCAAATTTATAATTTAAATATGTACAGCTTATTATATATCAACTATACCTCAATAAAACTATTTACAAAAAGAAAGAAAATCTAGGAAAATTTTTGTAAGTAATACTCTGCCTATCATTTTAAACCTTCAAATAAGTAGGTTAATCTTAAAAAAAAAAATTATAATTAGCTGGGTATGGTTACCAAATATAGGGCATAAAAACTAATAGCATGCAACCAAGAACAGACAGTTGTTATTTCTTACTTATTAGATTTTTTATAAATCTGCCTCATCCTTTAGGGAGTCTAAGTCTTGGTGTAAATGAAGTGACTATAGAATAAGAGCAGTGGGGAGAAGAGTGAGGAGTAACAGTGCCTCTGACTACCCATCTCACCTGTGCTGCCCCATTCTATCCATTAATATCTGCTACCTCATATCGAAACCACACTGTTTTTCAAAGAACCTGGGGATAGGGAGACAGTGCATGATCACTGCCTTCAGAAATCTCGCAGTCCTTGTAGAGGGAAAACACTGTAATTAACAAATATAATACTTTAAAAATCAGTATGGAAAAGTATTGCTTTAGAATCTATAATAAGCTAGCATATACATGAGCATCCAGATATAAAAAACATGAAAAATAGACCCTAATCTTTCTATGCATACCCCACTAATACTAAATGTTTTGAATTATGATATGTTTTCAAGTAATAGAATTCATTATTACTTTACTACTAAAAAAAATCAACCCTGAAACAACATTTGCAGGGCTTTAATGTGCCAAGGAATCTACTGGGAACTGTATAGGGGATATTAGTGTCAAAAGCACACTAAATTAACATTGAGATCTAAAATCAAGTACTTCTGTTTGCTTATTAGCCATAAGATCATGGACAAGTAAGTTTATATTTGTGAGCCTGTTTCCTTAATCAATAAAACCAAGATAATCCCTGAACCATCTATGTTTGCAAGAGTGTGAATATCAAAGGCAATAATTACATAAAAGTATTTTTGAAAACTGTAAAATGCTATCCACCCATAAAATATTGTTTTGAATTAGAGATAGCCTGATTTAGCACTTTCGATTTTATCTAAATCTTTAAGCAAAGCAAACAAAATGTAATTTTTAAAAATATCAAGCCAGACCTTTTATGTGTTTTTCAAATATTAAAATAAAAGCTTTTACAAAAAGGCTGTGAACAAATTGAATAAACTGTGGTGTTTTATATCAGAAACATTCTTGCAAGGTATTATGCTTTGGCTGAAAAACTTCAGAATTTTAAAGCAAGAATATTTGCCTAAGTTGAGCACAAAACAACACACATATTATCCGCTAATGTTTTAAATGATAGAAAGTTTTAGTCATATTTTAAGACAAAAAGAAAAGTTAGAATCACATCATCTTACTTTAGATGGTCTTGCCAATGCCATCCTTTTCTAAACACACTGAATATTTGTAAAAAAGGGCGAATTTAAAATCAGATTAACTCTATGGTTTCCTTATCCCTTCACTGATGTATTTTCTATTTATTCAATCTCTTTTTCATTTTGTTAATAATTGTAATATACATGCTAAACATCATAGAGTATATATCCTTAATAATGACTATATAGTATCTACATTATAAAATATGCATTATAGTAATTCATTGTTTGTTGGTTTTTAAAAAAGCTTTCCGTAACCATGCCAACAGCTAACCCCATCATGACGATAACAGCATCAATCTAAAACTAATTTCAAAATGTTCTAAGCTTGGGATCAGCAAACTCTGGCCCACAGGCCAAATCCAGCCATCTGCCTGTTTTTGTACAGCCTGTGAGCTAAGAATGGTTACTTACATTTTCAATTAAAAAAAAAAAAAAGACTGTTTCATGATACATGAAAATTACATGAAATTCAAATTTCAGTGCCCATAAATGTAGTAACATTAATTCAATTTACATACTAACTATAATTGTTTTTCTACAAGCACAGAGTTGAATAGCTGTGACCGAGACAGGATGGTCCACAAACCCCAAAATGTTTACTATTTGGCCCTTTAAGAAAAAAGAAAATTTTGCCTCCCCAGGTATAAGCCAAAAGTATTTTGTACTCCCTACTGGTAGGTATTTGATGGGCAAAGGACACAAAAATAGAGAAAGCACATTAAATATATCATCAAATTTCATTATTACAATTCACATGAAACACCTTTAGTAATATTATCTGATCCAGTTTTTCAAAGCACCCTTTGAGGGAACTAACATCATCTACTTCACAGGTAAGAAAACTGAGATTTGGAGAGAATGTAGACCTGGAACTCAACTGAAGTCTTGTGCATCATGTTCAATGTTCACTTCATTACACCCAACATGCCTTATTGTCACAAGATAAATTTCGCTGTTATCATCACCACTTTATTTAGAGATTAATAAAGACCATAGTAACCATGACTAAAAAATAATTATAACCTGAATCATGTCAATATTTTTATAAATGGAAATATTAGAGAATTACATAATTACTTCAAATGATTCTTTTCTTTAAGGAAAAACATTAGCTATTTCCTGTATTTGTGAGAGGAGTTTCCCAAGTTTGTGTGAAACCTGGAACCCACCAACCTTGTTACATGCCAAAGTCAGTATAAGAATTTAAGAACTCTGTTTTTACTACTATCAAAAGATACTCTAACAAATTTGATAATTTTAAAGTATGAGGATAAAAGGATCATCAAATTTTAAAAGTAACAGGAGATATACTTGGCTTAAAACAAGCAAACATTAAGAATTTCTGGAATTCTTGAAAATTTTATATGCAACAAAATATTTTATGCCTTACCAGCATACATACGCACATACAAACTCAGTGCCACTATTTATTTAACACCTCTACATGTAAATAAACTTTACTTGAAAGTGAAAATAGTATGAAAACAGTTGTCAAATGAACTTAAAATTTTGTCTCTTTACCATTTTTGCCTTTTTGGTAATATTTTTACTCAAAAGGTAGAGATATAATTCTTTAGTATTGAAATTTCATTTTTGGTAGCCATACATGGTTTAGAAAGAAAGCACATTCTGTCCTCTGACTTTTGGTCCAATTTTTCTTCCCAGAAAATGTGAATATATTAAAGCTTCTCCAAGCAAATTCTATGCTAAATTATTACAGTAATAACACCAAATTGGTGCCACCTAATTTCCTGATTGTAATGTAAACTGACAGCAAAATAGTGAACAAACCAATGAAGTGGAATTAGAAAATTTAGTATTAGTTTTGTAAATCATTTAATCAAGTCACTTATTTTAAATTTCAGATTGGTAATCTATAAAAACATTACCTCAAAATTTTCCCTTGCCAATCCGAAATAATTTGAGACTGAGTTATTGTCCCAGACTAGACTCATCATAAAAATCACCTGGAGAACTTGTGAAAAAATAGATTCCTAGACCCCATGAGGAATTCAGAAGGTCCAGAGCTAAGCAATCTATGTTCTGAATAAATGCAAGCAATCTAGTTCCACCCAGACCTATTGAATGCCAAGTAAGAAGTGATGACCTAGATAAATCTTATCAAGGAGGAAAGTTCAAGAAGCATTTTGTAAAATGCAAAGTACTCTTCAGATGTAAGATGTTACCAAATAAATGGAAAATCAACAAAGAGAAGAGAAAGTAGGAAAAAAAGAAGAATGCAAACTGAAACAAACAGAACTTAATGTCTATCAAGTTAATAATATAACCACCTGAAGGGAGAGGGAAGACCTATCCTATTTAACTTTGGAACATAATATTTGACCATGTACCCATTAGCCTTAGTAAAGGCAAAATGAGTGTAAACAATATTGTACTTCAGTCAGTACGCTTGTTTTCATTTTTCACAGCAGTATGGGTTAGCAATGCTAAAACTGCTTTGTGTGTATTCTAGCACTGAGCAAATAAGTAATATTTTGTGGGAAAGGGAAGCCAGGTTTCTCACTGCTGGAGAAGAAAGTTACAAAACAGAAAGAAAGAAAAGAAGTTTAGAATGGACCCTGCAGTTTTGGCCTAGAATGGGACATATTAGTATGAATACACACCCTTTAATATATGTACATACAGAGAGATATAGATATATAGATTTGTGTATATTATGTACACACACTGTGTATATACTGTGTGCATTAACTAGCTCTGCACACAGAGAGGGCTAGAAACAATAACAATGAACAACTATCCTCCAGACACTGGTTTGTAAATAACATTCTTCAACAAAAGGAACCATGGCTCCTTGGAGAAATGGCTGATTCCAGTGTTATATCAGGAAAAGTACAAGATCAACCTGGTACATCTTACACTACTAAAAAGAAAGTCCTCAAAAAACAAAAATGATGGGGGATATATCAAAAGTGCACAGGAACCAGCTTGAATGGGCTCTCACTGTCCAAATATGGGATGATTTCAGTAATAAAATAAATGATGTAACATTTATAGCCCACAAACTAAAATAAGAATCCATGAGTCCATCCTGATAGAAAGGAAAGAAAGGAAGGAGAATGAAAAGTGCATCCCTTACAGAGCCTAGCACAATGGGCTGCACACACTAAATACTATTTTATTGAATAACATTATTCTAAATGCCCAAATTAATATTTAGCATTTTTGTTTACAAAAAATTCATTTTGCGTCTTTAAAAATGTCACTGGGTTCTTTTTTACATCTTCACTTTCTTTTCTCATTATATTCATATTTTCCTTTACATTCTTGAGCATGTAGAGCATATTAATGATAGCTGTCTTTGTCTACCAATTCCATCATCTCTGTCATTTCTGGGTCTGTTTCTATTGACTATTTTTTCTTTTTCTCTTGGTTATGGGTCACATTTTCCTATCTTTTCATATATCTAGCATTTGTTTACTGGCTGCCAGACACTGTGATTATTTCATTTTTTAATATTGTTTTGTTTTGCCTTGAAGAGTGTTGGATTTTATTTTGAAAGTCAGTTAAGTTATTTGAGCACTAATTTGAATCTTTTAGGGCATCCTTTAAGCATTTTGGGGAATAGTAGCCTTGACTCTAAGGCTAATTTGGCCCCACCTTTAAAATATAGCTCTTGTGGGGTTCCTACGAAATGTCACTGATACTCATCAAGGTCTCTCCAATCTCGTTTGTGGGAACTTGAACAATTCCCAGACCTCTACGAATTCTGTGAATTGTTGAGCTTATAGCTCCCTGATAACTGTTCTCTTACTCGAAGTTTTTCTTACCCAACATTATGGCCAGTTTGATATTCAGCCAAAGAGTTAAAGTGGCCCCACTGTAAGTTTTTGTGTATGCCCCTGCTTTCAAAGTACTCTGCCCCATGAACTTGAGCCCTTACACTCTCTGAACTCTTATCTCTGCAAGATTGTTGGGCTCAGCTCGAGTTCCTCAGCCCTGTGCCATGTTCTGGGAATTTTCTACAGTTCAGAAAGCCTAAGTACTAGTAGGACTCATTTTGTTTCCTTCTCTAAGGAATCACAGTTCTGTCTGTCTTTGTCCAATGTCTGAAAATAATTATTTCCTACATTTGTTTCCAGTTTTCTAGTTGTTTATGACAGGAGAGTAATCCCAGACCCTCTTATTCCCTCATGGCCAGAGTCACTTGTTGACTTTTTTATTAACTTTTGAAGACATAATGTATTCATACAGTTCAAAACTTTGTTTTCTTTAAAAGTAGTGAAATGGGGTGGTTACTTGACAGAAATGTGTAATAGAGAAAATTTATTTTTAAAGGGGAGTTATTATATCGTGTCTATTAGCTGAGAGAGAAACATGATGGTGCAGAAAATAGAGGATAATGGCAAGAAAGTCCTTGAGTTGACAATAAGAGATGGGACTCAGAACACGTAACAAAGGGTTCACCTTAGATCAGAATTCAAAGAATTTATTCACAATAAAAGAAGAGAGGAAAAGTGCATGGGCACTGATATAGGCAGCCTGGTAGATTTGGGTGAGAAAAGCAATCATTAGAGAAACCCCACCTGCTTCTGTTGCTTCAGTGAAAACAAAAAGCAAGATCATCAGTGAGTCTCTCTGGCTCACTCTCAGGAAAGCCAGCTGGAATGGTACAGGCTGTCCTGTGGGGAGATCCACATAACAAGGAACTGAAGGAGGTCTCCAGCTGACAGCCAGGGAGGAACTGAGGCCCTCAGTCCAACATCCCATGAAGAACTTGGAACTCCAAGAATTGATCTCAAAATTAGCTCCTCCTGAAGTTGAACCTTGAAATGACTGCAGTCCTGGTGGCTGACACCTTCAGTGCAGTATTTGTAAGAGACCCTGAAGGAGATACTCCCTTCCTGTTCCACCCCACACTAAGCTGCAGCAGAATTCCTTAAAAACAGAAACTGTGAGATAATAAATGATTATTGTTTTAAGCCACTAAGTTTTGGGTTAATTTATTATATGACATTAGATCACTAATGCAGATATTGGAACTTCAAAGTGGGGTGCTGCCATAATGAAAACCTAAAAATGTGTGAGTGGCTGTGGAACCAGGGAACAGATAAAGTCTAGAAGGATTTGGGGAAGCATGGTGAAGAAAACCTAAATTGCCTCGAACAGACTGCTGGTAGAAATCTGGTGGACTTCAAAGACTGCCGGTGAGGGCACAAAACGAAGTGAGAGATAATTTATTGGAAACTGGAGAAAAGTGGTCTTTCTTATGCAGTAGCAGAGAGCTCATTAACATTACCATTTGTAGTTATGTGGGAAGTATAGAATGTGCCTATTGAACTGAATGATATATTTAAGGAGATTTCCAGCAAGTGTTGAGGATGTCTCTTGGTTTCTTCTTGCTATAAGAGGAGAGATATACATTGAAGAAAGGGTCATTACACAAAAGAAAAGAGGACTTCATATTGAAGTGTCCAGCCTCTCCAGATAGAAAATACTGTTAAAATTAAGAAATGCCTTCTGAGCAAAGATCAAAGAGAAGACAGAGAAAAGATCTCTAGGAGATTTGCAGGCTTTTATCATATCTAATGGTGTGAACACCAGAGAGATCCACTGGAGGTCCAGGTAGTTTTGTGAGAGAAGTGTATTAGCAGAAATACTTTTAATAAAGAGATAGAAAGAGACAGAGACAGAACAAAATGAACAAAAAAAGCCTTTGGACCATTAAACATTGTGCTGATAGGAAAGCAGGCTGTGAAAACAACTTAGATGCACATATGGGCTGCTTTTCATGAAGAAGAGAGGGTTACTCAGGCCAGAACCTGGTACCCAGAAAGGGGAGCCAAGAACCATAGAGAATTATTCCTGAAGTCAGGTAGTAGAGGGAACAAACGAACATGAAGGGTGCAAGGGGAGATGGTCAAAGAGCAGGATTCTTGACATGGAGATTATAGAAAAAGCATGCTTATTGGTGATGACAAAGTAAAGTAGGTGTTAGTAGTTATAGAAGCCCAAACTCCAAGCATGACCTGGAGGGCCCTTCATAATCTGACCCTTGTATATCCCTCCATCCTGATTTCTCTTCATCCCCAGCTTCCCAGCCCCACCACACTCAACTTTTCAAGTCCTCCCCTTCTGTACCTCTGGGCCTTTGCAAATGTTCTTCACTCTCTGGCTCATTCTCCTCTGCCCTCTCTTCACTTGGGCTGGATATCCCTAGGACTTGTTTCCACAAGGCACTGTATTGATTACATCACAGCCTTTTCAAACTTTGCTGTTATGTCTTCTGTTTTTACCATAGAATGTTAGCTCCAGAAGGGCAAGGGCTGAGTCTGTGTTGTGGAACCATGTTCCCCGTGCTCAGCTCAGTGCCTGGAACACACAGTAGGCACCTAATAAAGAAAGAGAATTTCCTTCCTAGATCTAAGAGGAAATCTCTAGAGCAGTTTCAAAATATTACATTTCTAGAGTATCTGTCCTTCAGACTCTCTGACAAACATTAATATCAGAGCCCAAACAAAGCTTTCCCTTAAGGGACATATTTATATGGTTTTAAATCCCTTACAAACATTAGATTTTATCCCTTTTAAAATATACTTTTTTACACATGGAAGCATTTGAAAATTTCTCTTGTGAATTCTCCGATGTCCAAAATAGGTGAGTCTGATTCAAAGCTTATCTATAGTAATCACCATTATGGATTTTCTCTTCCATGGAGTTCTCACTGGTTATATTGGCCAGCTCTTCCTATTGAATTAGAGTTCTATTTAATTATTTGGAGACACGTTGCCTTAAGAGCCAAACAAAAATAGAATTAAAGGCAGAAACAGCATGTGATAGTTGGTATAACGAACATATTAACCAAATCATAGAGGTATAATGTGGCAGGAAAAAAATGGGAGACTGTTTCTCAAATTCCTTGGAATTATGACAGGTTTTACTGTGCTAATATTTTAGAAACCTAGGTTCCAAGTAAAAGAAGACAAAATTAAAAATCATCTTGTAAGGAAGTCTGAAAATCTACCTAATTTACCTAATTTTCTCATTCTTCTGGGTCCTATTGTTTAGAGGAATAGACCAATGACTGTTCATCTGACTAAACTGAAGCTAAAATTCTCAGCCATAGCTAAGTAACTATTCAAATTTATAATGCTCTGAAATTATATATATCTACATATTACATATATAGTTATCTTTTTCAGAAAAATACCTCATCATAATTATAATATATACATAATAGAATTTAAGCCCTTACACATATTCACAGGGCTTTAAAACTGAGCACTTTGCCCTAACCTGCTGATAAGATCAGAAATTGTCTAGAATAGGCACCCAAGTGAGAATTTTTAATCACATCCAAAGCATTTAGGTCATCGCAAGAAGGTACTACTATGCAAAAGAATACTTTTCTCTGAGCTAAAATCTATTTTGCTCAATAAAGCAGGAAACTGCCCTGAACTACAAAGATATCTTCATCCACCATAGGGCTTCCTTTCTTCTCTCAATACTCAGAAGTTGAGGTAAATCTTCTTCTTTTTTTTTTTTTTTCTTTTTTTATTTTCCCAGTGAGGTTTCTGTGATCTCTTTATTGGACACAACGTGTATCAGCTATTCAACTCATAAAGAGCTAAAAAACATGCTAGGAAAGGAGAAATATTTTCTGTCTCTCCCTTCCTGTGAAAATGTCAGATGAGCTCATCTGTGTTCTCTCCTTTCAATGAAAGATACACTCATCCCTCAGCCCTCATCTTATTCTCATTTCCCATTGATGATGTCAGGCAGGCCTTACAGTATCTCTTTTGTGATCTTTTTTTTTTCTTTTTTTTCTTTTTATTATTATTATTATTATTATTATTATTATTATTATTATTATACTTTAGGCTCTATGGTACATGTGCGCAACGTGCAGGTAAGTTACATATGTATACATGTGCCATGCTGGTGCGCTGCACCCACCAACTCGTCATCTAGCATTAGGTATATCTCCCAATGCTATCCCTCTCCCCTCCCCCCACCCCACAACAGTCCCCGAAGTGTGATGTTCCCCTTCCTGTGTCCACGTGTTCTCATTGTTCAATTCCCACCTATGAGTGAGAATATGCGGTGTTTGGTTTTTTGTTCTTGCGATAGTTTACTGAGAATGATGATTTCCAATTTCATCCATGTCCCTACAAAGGACATGAACTCATCATTTTTTATGGCTGCATAGTATTCCATGGTGTATATGTGCCACATTTTCTTAATCCAGTCTATCATTGTTGGACATTTCTTTAAGACCAACCCTGTGCTCTTTTCATGGAATTGCCCTATTCCATTATTCACTCTCTATAAAATATCTTCAATGGCTCCCCTTCTAATATCAACTTTTCTCTCTCTGCTGGGTCACTTTCTATAGACTAGAAACAAACTCATGATTTCCCATCCTTTAATTATCCACCCTGGGACATTCATTATCCATTAGTCTTCCAGCTCCACTTTCCAATCCCAGCCAGGCTTCTCAGGCCTCTAGAGATTTATAACTCAGTCACTTTTGTTAAGGACATTTGTCTGCTTTCTGGTTGCCCAACATCTGACTGAAGAATCTACCATCATACAAGGCGGAAACACTGGCAGCTAGAGTACCTTCTCACCAACTAGATACCCACATATGAGACACTGGCCCTCATGATGATTGCACAAAGATGCAGGGGCTTGTAGGTTCATCAGAGTCGTGGCATCAGGTGACCTGCATGTGGAAATGATGACCACAGGGACATTCAATGTCCAGATATGATGGCAGTGGCACTATATCTGGGTTCCTCCTCTGGGTGACTTAAAGAATTAGTCCAGTGGTCTAACACTAGTAATAAATATTAACTACAGCCTGGTAATCAATACAGAAAGGAGAGCAGTGGCAGCTTGTGCATATTTCCTCCCTTACAGTATGCTTGTGTGTGTGTGTGTGTGTGTATTTCTATATATTAACTAATTTCTTCTCAATCTTTTCCCTCCCCCTATTATTTTATATAAGGATTCCTGCAATTATTAAATTTACAATTTTATATTTAGCTTCCACAATATTCATTCAGGTGGAACAGTGATTGAATGTGAGGAGCAATTAATACTGCCCAGAGAGCAATACTGTACATGTTGCACAGAAAACATAATGACAATTGCGACATAGCATCATCCCATTTGGGAGAGAGAATAAGACTGTCTCCTTTTGTTCAAAGTGTAGCCCACCACTCCCCACCTGCTGGGCAGCTCCTGTGGCTCAGACAGGGGCTGTGGCAGGAGGAAAGATGCCATAGCCTGAGTCCTGGAAGGCCATTGCCAGTGTTGCAGAAATTGAAAATGGCCCATTAGTTATGCTAAATCTATTATGGGAAGTGTCACTGTTCAATATTTCTGTTATGGGTGCATTTTTACATCTGTGACCTGTGCAGTTTTGGTTTTTGTTCATTTCAACTTCAGTGAAGTGACTCAGCCACTTAAGAATGTGCTCATTCACTATTCACAATAGCAAAGACTTGGAACCAACCCAAATACCCCTCAGTGATAGACTGGATAAGGAAAATGTGTCACAAATACACCATGGAATACTATGCAGCCATAAAAAAGGATGAGTTCATGCCCTTTGCAGGGACATGGATAAAGATGAAAACCATCATTCTCAGCAGACTAACACAGGAACCAAAAAAAAAACACCACATGTTCTCAGTCATAAGTGGGAGTTGAACAATGTGAACACATGGACACAGGGAGGGGAACATCACACACTGGGGCCTGTCGGGGGATGGGAGGTCAGAGGAGGGATAGCATTAGGAGAAATACCTAATGTAGATGACGGGTTGATGGGTGCAGCAAACCACCATGGCACATGTATACCTATGTAACAAACCTGCACTTTCTGCACATGTATCCCAGAACTTAAACTATATAAAAAAAAAAGAATGTGCTCAAGGGGTCTGGACCCCATGGACCATTTCCAAAACAATTCTATTCCTGATTCACTCCAGGTCCAAGTCTATTACTAGAGCCACAGTTCGAAGCAAACAAAATCGATGATGTGATAGTCATATTGAAGATCCAGAAAAAGGCCACTTGAAATTGTCTTCTGAACTAGGCATGATTTTTAATGAATGTGCTCAGGAGTTGAGAGACTTGGGCTATCAGAAACATGCTTTTAATATGCTTATCAGTAACTGCAGGCTACCAAAGAGATGTGCCAGGGACAAAGAATACAGCATGTAAAGTCCTACCGCCTGACCTGCCAGTTGCTTACATAATTGTTATCTGTTTCCACAATGAAGCTTTTTCTGCCTGTCTCCAGACGCTGCACATTGTCATAAATTGCATGCCAGCAAACCTGCTTCATGAAATCATCTTCAGGGATGTTGTTAGTGACCTTGATGATTTGAAAGGAGAACGAGATGAATATGTCCAAAAATATCTCCTTGGAAAAATTAAGGTATAAGAAATATAAAGTGTGAGGGATTGATTCAAAAGAATGAGTGTAGCAGTCCACACAACAGAAGTCCTTGTGTTCCTAGACAGCCAGCTGAAGTGAATGTGATGTGACTGCAGCCCTTGCTGGCTGTCATCTGTGTGGACTGGCAAACCATGATGTTCTCAGTGATTGACATAATTAGTGCCAACACGCTAGCCTACGGCTCATCCTCTGTTGTCCGTAGAGGATTCAACTGAGGGCTGCACTTCAAATAGGAGCTTGTTCCCCTTTCTGAGCTAGGATGAGCAGAAAAAGCCACAGCACCAACAAAGTCACCGATAATGACTGGAGGACTGTTTGCCAGGAACAGACAGTATTTCCATGAACTTGGACAGTATGATACTGGCATGGATATCTGGAGAGGAGAAAATTTGGAAATATCATTTCAGATCTGGGTGTGTGGAGGTAAGTTCTTCATCATGCCTTGCTCTACAATAGGACACATTTTCCAAAAAAAAGGGGACCATATGGATCTCCTGAAGGCCGGGACGCCACGAACACAATTCTTTGCAGCTGGCACACGTCTGGCTGGATGAATAAAGGGGCAGTATTCTTCCTTAAGACTTAATCTGGAGAGGAAAAGCTTTGGAACTATCAGTGAGCATGCTGAATTGAGAAAGAAGTTAGGATGAAATCATTTAAATGGTATTTGGATAATATTTACCCAGAGATGCAGCTATCTGGGACCCATGCCAAATCCCAGCAACCCACTTTTATCAGTAGAGGGCCAAAAATGCCCCAAAGTCCTTCAACTTGGAAGGCTCTATCACCTCCAGACCAACAAATGTCTGGTGGCTCAGGGCTGCCCAAGTTGGAAAGGAGGCCTACTAGTGCTTAAGACCTGTGAGCATGGGGACCCAAATCAGATCTGGATTTATAATGAAGAGCATGAATTGGTTTTAAATCATCTTCTTTGTCTAGGTATGACAGAAACTAGCTCATCAGACCCACCACGACTCATGGAGTGCCATGGGTCAGGCAGACATGGACCTTTGGGGAAAATAATTAGCTACACCAGACGTCAGCTGGACAGTGCCTGAGAGTGATGGCTCCACAAGGTCAGGAAGACTCTGTGGCTACGGCAATCTGTGATGGCTCCTCCTCACAACAGTGGCAGCTGGAAGGTTAAGGTGGACACCGTGGCAGAAATGGTGCTTCATCAGGCTTTGCCTCCTCTGTGAAGTGTAGGGCTTTAGAAAGAACACTGTTGGTGCCAGGAAAGCCTTGGTTTGGTAGACCCATCTTGGAGAGGATGACATCTCCTGTCCTCCTGGAGATGCCTGCGAATGTTAACAGAGGTAACACAGCAGATCTGATAGAGATGGGAGCACTGAGTGTCTGCAGATGAAGAAGTATGTTTCACCAAGACACTGAGATCATTTCTGAGCTTCTATTAAGGAATTTCTTGCTTATAGAGGAAAATCAGAATATAATTTTAACTCTAGAGTTTCATTTGTACACAATGACAAAACTCAGCAAACAGATGTTTCTATTCAAATTTATTTATGCCTCTTTTTAATCCCCTTTAATGATGGAGTGGTTTTTATCTGATCAGGAACTTGTCATGATTTTCTTAGAAGACTTCACAGGAGAGAGTTTTTTTTTTTTTTTTTTTTTTTACTTATCATTTGTTTAGTATGTTCTAAACAGACAACTTTTAAAAAATGAATCTACATTATGTTTAACTTCAGAAGGCATCATTTATAAGACAATATTTGTGGGGCAGTTAACTATTATAAATTATTTTGATGAATTATGATACTACATACACATGAAATAAAGGATCCTTTTGATTTTTGTTTTAAGTATAGTTGCACTTAATTAAGTGAAAGCATGAAGTTATAAGGAAGTTGTAGGGAAAGGTAGGTATGTGCAGAAAGGTGTGTGTGAATGTTCTAAGTAGCCAGTGAGCCAATGAAGTGAATTTTGCTGGTGGTTAAGCTATTGTCTGCCATCTTCAAATGCACCCTATGCTCTGTTTTGCCATGCTGGGGCTGGAACTCTGCAAACCATAGTTCTCCTCTGCTACCTAAATTCTTGTTAAATTCTACCTGTGGGGGAGCTAGAAAGAGACTAGAATAATGGAGTGACAAGGGAGTTGATCCTTCCTGTTTTGCCTACCATTCTTGAAATATCACTACAGCCAAAGGTTCCTCACCTGGGCAGCAGCAGTTGGTCCCAGTAACCAGGTTTTTTTCATATTCTCAGCACCAGCCATAGTATGCCTTGGATGCATGAATTCCAGCTCTGCAGCATCCCCCCAACAACTGACTGAGGAACTAGCATAAAGATCAGCTCTTCAGGGTCCTTTCTCCAAGTTTCCCTTTGTTCTGGCAACCTCTCCTTCCACTCCCCTGAATGAGCTCTGCCTAAAGACCCATTACTTTCACACTGCCAAATCCGTACATATTATTCAGACCTTATTATATCTTCCTGCTATATCTGACCACTGACCACTCACTTCTCCCACCTTCAGACAATATTCTTTATTAATAATTTTTTGCCTCATTAAGACATTTCTGGAGGGTAAATTGGAAAATATTTTAGAAAGCATTTTGGCAATATGTATTCATTCAATAAATAATTTTTAAGCATTGTGTAAATATTTCCATTGTCTTAATTTCTAGAGGTAGAACAACTGTTAAACATAGTAAGTGCTTTGTGTGTGCATTTAGTAAGTGGTACAGCCAGGTAGTCTGACTCTAAAATCTGTCATATTAACCTCTACAGCAGGAATTTTCAAACTTGAGTTCCATCAGAATCACCTAAAGGACTTGGTAAAACATAGATTAATGAGCCCCACCCCCCTAATTTTTTATTCACAGGGGTGAGCTAGCAAATTTAAATTTTTTTTTATTATTATTATACTTTAAGTTTTAAGGTACATGTGCACAATGTGCAGGTTTGTTACATATGTATACATGTGCCATGTTGGTGTGCTGCACCCATTAACTTGTCATTTAGCATGCAAATTTAAATTTCTAACAAGGTTCCAGGTGATACTGATCTCCTTCCCAATACTACACTGCCCACATATTTTCTCATTAGCTCTTATTCATCTCTAATGACTCAACTCAGCTATCTCCTTCCTTAGGAAACCTTTGCTCCTCTCTTCTCTCACCAGCTTAACTAGATAACCCCCATCTAAGATCTCACTACAATCATGGGCTCCCATGACATTATGTACCTACCAAATACATATCGGTAACCACTAAAACTGAAACTCTGTACATACAGGTCCCAACTGCTAGCCTTTGAGCACCTAAAGGACAGTGATCGTAACCATTCATCCTTTTTTACACGTCTTTAAGTTTCTTTTTAAATTTTTACTGTGATAAAATGTATATAAAATTTAACATTTCAACCATTTTAAGTGTACATGAAATACATGTACAATGACATGAAATACATTCATGTTATTATACAACCATCACCATTCCCCAACTCCAGAACATTTTTCATTTTCCCAAATTGAAACTTTATATCCATTAAACAGTAACTCCCCAGTTCCCCCTCCTCTCAGCCCCATTCTACTTTCTGTCTCTATTCATTTGTATAGGGACAGTTTCTAGCACATTGCTCCTCAACGATATTATCTCAATAACTGCAGAACTGAAGGAGGCGAGACTTTAAGCATCGAATAGAAGAATTAATGAGAAAGAATGTTAAGTTAAAATTGACATAAAAATGGTGTATATCATCACTGAAGTAATTAGAAAACTTAATGACATATTTGCTGTTTGAGTTATAAGTATATGGCTATTTGAAAACAATATCTTTGTTCTCTTCCTAGCACAAATAAATATTAGCCACCCATATTTTTAAGTTTATAAAGAGATCAAATACGAAAAATCATCTGAAAAAGAAATACAAAACACACCTTTTTTCCTTTTCCACTCAAATATCTAGGACTCCTGAACTGAGTTCACTCTTCTTTCAGACTACATGCCCACCTATATCTGCAATATCTTTGTATAAGGTACATGGATGTGCTTCGGTCAAGAATCAGGCCAAGGCAGATGTCCAGGCCTGCATGACTCAGCGAGTAGAGCACAGGCATATAACTCCACCTGTTATCACAGCCATGTAGCCATAACATGGGAAGGCCATCCCTTGGCCATATGCCACTATTGTCTGTAAAAGGTATAACTGCCCTGCCGACATTGTACAGATGCTCTTGTACAGGCACTCTTGCACCCAGAGAGAGAGAGAGTACCAGAGCTGTCAGTCTTGCTCTGACAAGGGGAGCCAGGGCATGGCTCAGCATGGCACAACATGGCACAGCATGGCTCGCGTTCATGCCCAGAGAGAGAAAGAGTTAAGCTGCTGATCCCGAAGGCAAGAGAGAGCCAGCTGTGCAGCTGTGCATAGGAGTAGCTGGCCCAAGCAGTCAAAACAGAGCAGACAGTGAGAGAAAGCCGCTGATAAGAGAGCTGCTAATGAGAAACCTAGTTTGAGTAAGCTGCTGATAGAGAGCTGCTGAATAAAACCATATTTCACCTGCTTAAGGCCCCCAGAGTGTTCTTTCAGCTATTGCCCATCCACCCACTCCCTTCGGACCTCAGCATGAGCTAGAACCTGAACTTGAACCGAACATTTGGTATACTCATGGACCTGACAATCGTGACCCTAAACCTGACTGTCTTGCTACCTCAATTAACAGGAGGAGAAAAGAGGAAACCTAATAGAGCAGAATGCTATATTAAAAAATAAAACATATAATAGGAAGTGTAGGGATGCAAGAGGTTTATAATCTACTTCCGTATAAGAAAGCTCTTTTAAAAAAAATTGTGCAGTAGAAATGTCCAAATTAATTATTTGGTACTTACAGAACATATAAAAGATGGACCTTATAGTTATAATTCTTGAATGGATTCTTAAATAATGACTCCACATAACAGATGAATAATTTTAAGTCTCCTTTTAGCCAGCACTGTATGTTCCAGTTTGCACCTGAATTTAAAAAAAAAACAACTACATGAAATCTCAAAAACCATCTGAACAACTCAGTGAAAGAGAAGAGCTAAATCAAATTTACCAGTGTTCTGATACAACTTCCATTGCCTATTCTGAGAGAAAAAGAACAAGCTTTAACTAGGGGCATGCATTTGCCCACCACTTAGTCCCTTTGGCCCTCAGTTTCCTTTTTTCTAAAGTAATAGAATTAAATTCAATTATTGCTTCTCAAATTTTCTTTAATTTCAAACCACTTAAATAGGACAAAAGAGCTCAAAACCCATCTAGCTCAGTTCTCACTTTTCTTTTTCTTTCCTTTTTTTTTTTTTTTTTTTTTTTTTTTTTTTGAGATGGGGTCTCACACTGTCACCCAGGCTGGAGTGCAGTGGCATGATCATGTGATCATGGCTCACTGCAGCCTCCGTCTCTCAAGCAATCTTCCCACCTCAGTCTCCTAAGTAGATGGGACTAGAGGCACGCACCACCATGCCCAGTTAATTTTTTTTTTTTTTTGTATTTTTAGTAGAGATGGGGTTTTATTATGTTGCCCAGGCTAGTCTCTAACTCCTGAGCTCAAGTGATCCGCCCGCTTAGGCTTCCTAAATGCTAGGATTACAGGCATTTAAGCCACTGTGCCCAGCCTTTTTTTTTTTTTTTTAACATTAGACAGGTAATGTGCCAACATCATAACAAGGTCTGAGGGAGGCACATCTCACTCATACATGTGAAAACCCAGTCATCATGCTTTTGAGAGAGGAAAAGATATGCCTGAATTTTCATACTGGAAGTCTCTCTACATGGATGAGTCAATTGACTCCACTCTTCCTAGCTTTTCTAAAAGACTTGGGATAATTTTGTTGTTTATATTTCCAGATGCAGAATTTTTATACTTAAACAAAAAAAAAGAATTTTTTTCTTTTCTTTTTTTGTTTTTCCAACTTTTATTTTTAGTTCAGGGGTACATGTGCAGGATGTGCAAGTTAGTTAAATAGGTAAACGTGTACCATAGCAGTTTGCTACACAGATCATCACATCGCCTAGGTGTTAAGCCCAGCATCCATTAGCTATTCTTTCTGAAAAACCCATGTTTAAAATGTATACTCTTTCAGAGATATTCCTTGCCTGAAGAAATATTATTATTCATGAATATTTTAAAATTTAACCAATTCAACAATATTATCAGTCATTTGATATTTTATATATTTAACAAAAATAAGGAGTGTTTTTCTATTTCAAAGCAAATTTAGAAGACTACAAGGAATGTACTTAAAAGTAAAATAGTTCCCTCATTATATTTTTATGGGATACAAGATAATTTGGGAATTATTTATTAGTTTGTTCACATAATTAATCCTAATTTTATTATCAATATAAAAATGATTATCTATGTTAAAATCATAGCCATAAGACATCTATTTCATACAGGTATCAAAGAATTAAAACACATTGTTCAATACATTAAAAAAATAGCTAATGCTTACCTATTTGTTGAAAAACTAAAGAATCTACTGTTGAAACAAATGTCTTTCCTTCAATGTTGTCTGCACATAAGGAGCAGTTTCTATCTTGCTCACTCCGAAAGCAACAGTGGTAAGTTGTTTTGGATAAGTTAGAAAAGTGAGTACCACTTGAATTAAACTTAGGTTCAGCAGCTGTCTCATAATGTCCATTCGAATTTGAAGTATTCTTTGAGAGTCCAGCAGGCAAAAGGAAGTAGTCATAGGTTGAATTTGGTGGCATGCAAGACAACTTAAATCTCCAAGGAGTAATTGGATATGACAAGTTAAATGCAGTTATCACATAAATAAATTCTGTTAGGATATTAAAAAGACATACAGAAAAAAGTAATCATTTTGACTAACACATGAATAGAAAGTATCCGAGATTAAACCATGTAGTGTTCAATAATTATTTAACTTTCTAGGTCTTCAGTGAGTGCCTAATGAATAACTTCGTGCTTCCATTGTACAATGTGTTATATTCAAGAGGATGCATTCATTTGTAGAAATTACTCCACTTTCTGACATCTCTTTTCTTTTTGAAAACTCACACTTCATGTTTTCTCTTTAAGCTGACATTTTATATTTATGTTTTAATAAAAGGAAACAAACACTGAATATTTTATTTTTCCTTTCTAAAGCATATTATTCTAGCTTCCATTATAAATGATAAATATAATATCCAGTATAAATGATAAATAAATATCTGTATGTGCAATTACATAAACAAACATTAAAGTGCTATTTTAATATGTATTTAAGAGAGTAACACCAAAATATTAACACTGCTTTCGCTGAGCACTTTTAGAAAGAATTCGTCTTCAACATGATGATAGCTTGATGATCTCCTGAATTTTCCCATGATCCTCCAAATACAAAACATCATCATATAAGACATGCCCTTAGTACATTACACAAAAAGTGATGCAAAAGAATAGACTTCTTATGGGAAATGCCCACTGCTGATTAAATTATCACTTTTAAACATAAAAATTAAGAACAATTATATAATCCAGTACCAAAAAATCTGTAAAAGTTAAACCTTTTTTTTTTTTTAAGATGGGAGTTTCGCTCTTGTTGCTCAGGCTGGAGTAAAGCGGCATGATCTCGGCTCACTGCAGCCTCCATTTCCTGCCTCAGCCTCCTGAGTAGCTGGGATTACAGGTGCCTGCCACCACACCCAGTTAATTTTTGTACTTTTAGTAGAGACGGGGTTTTGCCATGTTGGCCAGGCTGGTCTCGAACTCCTGACCTCAGGTGATCCGCCCGCCTTGGCCTCCCAAAGTGCTGGGATTACAGGCATGAGCCACTGCGCCCAGCCAAACTTATTTTTAAATATTTGTTTAATATTTTTAAATTATTTTAAAAATTTAAAAATTTGTTATTTTTAATAATTGTATTTAAAAATTGTAATTTTTAATAATATTTAAAAATTTAAAAATTGTTAAAATTTTTAAATATTTGTTTGAAAATAAAATAATTCTCCATAATTGTTTTTTCAATAAGTTACCCAAATGATGCAACAATTGTGTTGGCTTATATAGACACTAATGCAGAATAGGAATTCTGAGAATCTTGTATGGATTTTCATGAAATGAGAATTTTGAAGAGTTATGGCAAATTTAATAATGTAAGGAAATAGAAGTAACCATGATGTTCATCAGTAGGTGAATGGGTAAATTGTGGTACATCCAGACAGTTAAATATTATTCAGGGCTAAAAAGAAATGAGATATCAAATCACGAAAAGACATGGAGGTTCCAGCACTCTTCCAGAACTATGCATCCAACAAAGGACTAATATCCAGAATTTAGAAGGAACTCAAACAACTCAACAAGAAAAAAACAAATAATCCCATTAAACAGAAGGCAAAAGAAATGAAGAGACATTTCTCAAAAGAAGACATACAAGCAGCCAATGAACACGAAAAAAATGCCCAATATCACTAATCATCAGAAAAATGCAAATTAAAACTACAATAAGATACCATCTTATACCAGTAGGAATGGCCATTATTAAAAAGTCAAAAAATAATAGATGTTGGTGAGGATGCAGAGAAAAGAAAATGCTTATTCACTGTTGGTGGCAATGTAAATTAGTACAACCTCTATGGAAAACAATGTGTAGATTTCTCGAAGAACTAAAAGTATAATTATCATCCAATCCAGCAATCCCACTACTAAGTATCTACTCAAAGGAAAAGAAATCATTATAACAAAAAGACACCTGCGCTCATATGTTTGTCACAGCACTATTCACAATAGCAAAGTCATGGAATCAACCTAAGTGTCCCTCAATGAATGACTGGATTAAAAAAATGTGGCATATTCACACACATGCACATACACACACACACACACACACACACACACACACACACACACACCATGGAATACTATGCAGCCATAAAAAAGAATAAAATCGTGCACTTTGCAACAACATGGATGGAGCTAAAGCCCATTATCCTAAGTGAAATAACACAGAAACAGAAAATCAAATACCACATGTTCTCACTTATAAGTAGTATTGTGCACAATGTTCACTATTCAGGTGATGTACACACTATGCAATATATCCATGTAACAAAACCATACTTGTAACCTCTGAATCTAAAAAAATAAAAATTTAAAGAGGAAAAAAAAGACATGGAGGAAACATAAATGCATATTACTAAGTGAAAGAAACCAATATGAAAAGACTACATACTATGTTATTCCAACTATATGACATTATGACATTCTATAAAAGGCACAACTATGGGAACAGTAAAAAGATTGGCGGTTCCCAGGAGTTAGGTAAGAAGGAGGGAGGAATAGGCAGGCCACAAAGGATGGGTAGGGCAGTGAAGTTCTTCTGTATGATTCTACAGCGGCAGATAAAGGTCACTATACATACATCTGTCAACATTCATACAATATACAACACCAAGAGTGAACTATAATGTAAACTATGGACTTTGAGTGACAATAACATGTCAATATGGGTTCATCAATTGTGACAAATGTACCACTCTGAGGGTGGATAGTTGATAATGGGGGGTTATAAATGTGTGGGGCAGGGAGTCTACGGAAAATCTCTGTACCTTCCTCTCAATTTTGCTGTGAACTTAAAACTGCTCTAAAAAATAAAGGCTATTTAAAAATGTAAGAAAATAAAATTTTTAATAAATTAACAAATGTGTTTTTTCATTACAAAAGCAATTATCAGTGAAAATATTCAAACGATACATAGGTAATGACTGTTAATAGTTTGGTTTCTAAAGATTTCTATAGCTATAAATTAATATAAATATGTATAGATGCAAAAATTGAGGCCAAAGTGATTAATGTGACAAATGTGACTACGGCCATACTGATAACAATTAGTTATCACAACATTACCAAAAGTAAATCCATATTACAATTGTGTTCCTTTGGACTTCACTCCTTCTAACATATGTTTCTAAAATCAGAACACCTCAAAGAAAACAGAATAGTTTTTTGAGGGAGGAGGTTTACAAAATCAAGAATATGTAATATTACTAATTTACAGCATTATATATTCTAGGTCTACATAGAGGATTCAGTTGCTTGAAATGAATTAGCCTAAAATCCTCACAGAAGTATTTAAATGTAAAATGTAATGATGAACTTTAAAAGCATAGCAACTATTGATGCAGTAAAATTAAAAGATGAGTCATTTTATCCACATGCAACGTTGCAAATGACATTTCTTTCCCTCCAAATGAATCCTAAACTCTAAAGATGGTCTAGAATTTTCATCTGAAGGCATATCTTATTAGGTAACAATACCCCAGGAATTCTTTTGATTCACAAACTTGATCAAACCACAAACCTTCTAGAAAGTCAATGTAAAACACTAGAGTCTAACGAAAATTAATAGAGAATTATAAAAGAGAATGAATAGTTCCCTTAAATATATCTAATAAAATTAGAGAATATAAAAAGAGAATGAGTTATTTCTCTTTGATAGTCCCTTGTGGCATAATTTTTTGGAAATCTGTAACAGTGGAGCTATCCAGGTTATTTTCTGGAATGAAAGAGAAGTATGTACAACAAGGAAGACCTGTAGGGAAGCTTAGAAGAGCCCCTTTAGATTGGGGTAGCCAAGGAGATGCTCAGAACCAGTTGACACACAGGTAACAGCTGCCAGATAAAGTTGCCACAACATAAGTTTTGTTAAAGAAAGCTAGATAAACAATTGCCAAATCACATCAGTTTTTTTAAAGATACTCTAATTTCAAAAACTTGGAACACAATCTAACTTAGATGATCTGGTTTAAGAAAATCAGGATGTCACCAGAATGTGGTAAGAAACACGTGAGAACGGTATGCTCAAAACTTATTGGCAATGTATCGGCTGGGCACGGTGGCTCACGCCTGTAATCCCAGCACTTTGGGAGGCCGAGGCGGGCAGATCACGAGGTCAAGAGATTAAGACCATCTGTTCAACATGGTGAAACCCCGTCTCTACTAAAAATACAAAAATTATCTGGGCATGTTGGCACATGCCTGTAGTCCCAGCTACTCGAGAGGCTGAGGCAGGAGAATCGCTTGAACCCAGGAGACAGAGGTTGCAGTGAGCCGAGATCATGCCACTGCACTCCAGTCTGGCGGCAGAGCAAGACTGCGTCTCAAAAAAAAAAAGAAAAGAATTAATCTACAGAAATATTTTTCCAAATATACAAAGACATACGAAGTTTCAATGCAGTATTATTTGTTACAGAAAAAGAAATGTCTATCAATCAGGAATTGGTCAAATAGACTAACAATTTTATATATATTCATACAGTGCATTGTCATGCAACCATTAAACTAATAAGTATCCCAGTAAATACTGATAAAGATAAAAAGCCATCTTGATAAATTGGAAACCTGTTAAACTGAAAAATAAACATCCAGAACAACATGTATAGACCAGTGCTATTTTTGCAGCTATAGATATGAGTGTGTCTGTGTATATGTGTGTGTGTGTGAGAATTCTGGAAGGATACACCATCAGGTTGTCTTTAGGAGGTTGGCAAAGGTTTTCATTTTCACACTTATACACTTATACTATGGTTTGCATTTTTAATCGTAAGCATGTATGAGAATTCCTAACTAGAAATAGGAAATTCTGCTAGTTAATAAATAAAACAGCATCTCTAAAGGCAAAATCTCTACCGTGTTTAAGGGCATTAAAACAGCAAATGAGCAAATAACTTACCCCAATGTAACAAAACCACACAGAACTTTTGACAAATCATCTTGCTTCAGAGAAGTACACCTGGAAAAGAGTAAATCTAAAATTAAAACACACACACAAACAAAAACACATGCATATAAGTTGTCTGTGGAAAACATAAAAGGAAAGGGATTATAGATAAGTCTCTAAGTTTTAATAATGTGATATTCTAGATCAATATCTGAGAAATATCTCACATAAAATTATGCTATATATTTATTCCTTTACGCACCCTATCTTACATCATTAAAAATACAAGTCGAAAAAATTTAAACTGAATGCTCCTTTATGCCATAACAAACCAGGACGGGTATCACAGGATAAGACTGAAATTTTAACTAAATGCAAGTGCTCACAATGTTGATTAAATATGTAACAGCTAATTTAACATCATTAATATCACCATCTTCAATTTTTTTCATGCTCAGGTCTTAAAATTTCCCTGTTTTCTAAAGTTTTCATCTTTACTATGATATTGTAAGGCCAAATAATTATTGCATAGGTAACGACTGCCTATTTATTTCCAATAAAGAGGAGAAATTTTACCAGTAGACCTTTGGAAACCTATTGTTCATTTGCAGATGAGGTAATATTGGAGAGTTAGAATAATTAAAAGTCTGGTGGCTTAATATACCCAAATGAAGTCTGACTTCAGAGACAAGATTTCCCATGAGTTCCACTCAATTTGGAGTATCACAAATATGATTATTTGTACTACTATGTCATAAATCCAAATAGTAGTATAATTTTAATATATTTGGCTTGGACTTTGGATGAAAACCTACCTGAATTAGGTGTCAGGAGTGTTGGGTGCCAGGCTAAGCTCTTCTGGTAATCAGCTGTGGGACTTGGGTTTTCAACACTCTAGACCTCAGGTTCCTCATCTACAAATCAGACTGTTAGATGGTCTCTACAACCCCTTTCAGAGCTGCCTATTATTCTGAGAGATGTAATTTAAAATGGAAACCACACTTTACCACAAAGACTAGTGTAAAACATTAAGTGAGAAACATGTCTCATGACTCATATCTGAGAATTGGCACCATATGATAAGTGAGAATTGGCACCACATGATAAGTAAATGGAAAAAAGTGTTTATTTATTTTACAACTTACTATCAGGAAGAAAATAAATGAGTATAAACAGTGGGTAGTCCAGTAAATTTGTTTTTCAGACTACAAGTTTGTCATCAGAATTTTTGTTCTTTATACACTGATATCACAATGGTTCTTTAGGATTTCTAGAAATCAGTACACTGTTTAGAACCCTCATGATTTAATTATATTAAGTGAGTACAAATTCCTCCCTGCTTTTTATGCTACCTGTTCTTGATATAAAATGTTCTCATAAAATAAACTCAAGGGCAAGTTTTATAGTCAAGATGTGTCACAGATACAGCATATCACTGGATTGCTTTGATGAAACTTACTAGCAACTAGTAATTCAGTTCAACAATTGATTTGGCTCGCTTTTAACTCACCTGGTCTCCTCAGTTAAGTGATCAAATAGATCAGCAGTTTTCCTTACATAAAACAACCACTTCTTTATTTAATGTTCCATGCAAAACACAAACTATTCTGATGGTTTGGATTCTTGCAATCAGGTTTCATTCTTAAATAACAGAGAAACAATCACAAGTGTAAAAAGGACATAGACGCAACCTTGAAGAGACAGTGAAAGGTGGTATCTGACATAGATTTGATGAGAGATGCACCCTAAACTGTACAAAAAGGAATATAAAGAAGTTTTTTAAAAGACAAATAATACAGAAAAAGAGGCTGGGCGCAGTGGCTCACACCTGCAATCCCAGCACTTTGGGAGGCCAAGGCGGGTGGATCACTTGAGGTCAGGAGTTCAAGACCAGTCTGGCCAACATAGTGAAACACTGTCTCTACTAAAAATACAAAAAGTAGCTGGGTGTGGTGGCGTGTGCCTGTAATCCCAGCTACTTGGGAGGCTGAAGCAAGAGAATTGCTTGAACCCAGGAGGTGAAGCTTGCGGTGAGCTGAGATCGTACCACTGCACTCCAGCCTGAATGACAAAGTGAGACTCTGTCCAAATAAAAGACAGAAAAAGTGACAGAAATTTTTTAAATTGGTGAAAAAAGAATGAAGCAAAGGGAAAATTAAAGATAGGATGACCAAAATAAGCCTAATACACCAAACACCATTAATATGAAGACACTTCCTAAGGATGAACCATTAATTTGTTCTAACTTTTCTTATGGTCGTATTGTTCAATTATAAATTCTGAGTAGTTAAAATGAAATGAACAGTTTAGGAGAAGAGTACAAATAATCCTAACACTAAGAATAGTATAAAATTTTTATTAATTTTATAAGATAACAGCTAACATCCTCATGAACATCCTAATAATACCAGAGTTTCAAAGCAATTTCAAAATTTAATTATTTGTCACCCTCTCCACTACCAATATCCTGTTCTAAGCCACAATTATCTCTTCCTGGAACTATCAGAAGAGGCTCTCTACTTCTGCCCTTGCTCCCCAATTCAGTCAGTTATCAACATAGCAGTTAAAGTGATCTTCTTAACACAGATCAGATCAGGTCTCTCTAACACAGTAGTCACAGTGATCTTATTAACACATTGACCAGATCATGTCTCTCTTTCTCAAAGCACTACAGCCCTCTCCTGTCACTTGGAGTAAAAGTCCAAGTCCTGAGCAGGACTACAAGGTCCCAGATCCCACTCATCATCCACTGCTCTCCCCACCACTCAACTCACCTTCTAAAGGAGCCTGCCCTGGCCATCCCATCTGAAATTTTAGCACCTCCCCCATGCCAACATGCACAAAAGCAATCTTCAAAGAGGCATTCTCCTATCATCCAGATACAGCTCTTTGAGAATCTGTCATAATAGCAAGAAGGATTTCAAAATGGTTCAATTTTTTGGAACATGGACCTTACTGAGAATTTAGCGAAAGAAGTGTATCAACGCCACAAGGAAGCACATACAAGTAAAATTAGGGCTATAATTTCAAGGGGTTAGCAATCCCTTGAAACTTATCCAGGATTAAGAATTCCTGATATAGATAAATAAATGTAATGCACATTCCACAAGAAGAGCTGCATGAACTGAGCCAGTCACAGACATCACACTAAGAAGAGTTGAGACAATACTGCCTAACATTCCCCTGGAATGCAGTTTTCTTCATTCATTTGGGCTGCTATAACAAAATACCACAAACTCAGTGGCTTGTAAACAATGGAAATGTATTGCTCACAATTCTGGAGGCTGGAAAGTCCAAGATCAACATGCCAGCAGATTCAATCTCTGGTGAAGGACTACTTCTCATAGATGGTGCCTTCTTGCCATGTCTTCACATGGCAGAAGGGGTGAACAAGCTCCCCTGCAGCCTCTTTTATAAGGGCACTAATCCCATTCATGAGGGCTCCACCCTCACGACCTAATAACCTCCTAAAGGCCCCACCTCTTAATGCTATTGCATTGGTGATTAGGTTTCAACATACGAATTCTGTGGTGGCACAAACATTCAGACCACAGTAGTAGTCACTCTCTGTTGACAGTTAAAAGGAGTAATGTGCCTTAGCAGTCATTCACAAAAGACGGTAGGGTTGACATCCTCACATGACATGGAAACACGCCAAACAGACTACCCCCTACCCAATCACCACTGACAATACTTAGAACTGGGCTAGGGTAAGGAAAGGGCTTAATCAATTCTCATTAGAAAATCATTGTGGCTCTACTCTCACAACAAAAATGAATGTTGCAAAAGTTCTCTAACTATCATGGCAGAAACAAGTATAGCTTGAAAACATTTTTCATAGAAAAATAAGCAAATTCCCATCATAGCCATAATAAATTATCATAAGGTAATTATAAATTACAGATTTGAGCAGTGTAGGCCCCTGTACCCACTTCCAAAGTAAACTAATTGAAAAATGTACAGTAATATGACTGGTCTTACAGACCAGATACAAGTATAAGATGTCTATTAAAAATAACAGTTTAATAATATGTGCTCCATAACTCTACTTTTCAGAAATATTAACAGAGAAGTCTACTGTGGCCATTCTTAGAATTCAATTATTCACCACAGCTCTTTCAAGTCACCGCACCACATGACTCTTTCCTCTGAATCAGATTCTGTAGGAGAACCATTTTTCCAGGTAATATGTGGGTCTCAAACTGATTGCTGAAGTTGACAAATTATTTCTATACAAATAGCACATTGTTTATATGCTGTGCATTCTGTTAGTCAGCTTCTTATGTGAGAACATGCTATTGCTATGCTCAATAAAATGAATTTAGCAAGAACACAAAAAAAGAACAGCTGGGGGTGGCTGGCAAGATGGCCGAATAGGAACAGCTCTGGTCTGCAGCTCCCAGGGAGATCAACGCAGGAGGCAGGTGATTTCTGCATTTCCAACAACTGAGGTACCCGGCTCATCTCATTCCTACTGGTTAGACAGTGGGTACAGCCCACAGAGGGTGAGCTGAAGCAGGATGGGGCATCGGCTCATCCAGGAAGTGCAAGGGATCAAGAAACTCCCTCCTCTAGCCAAGGGAAGCCATGAGGGACTGTGCCGTGAGGGACAGTACACTCTGGCCCAGATATTATGCTTTTCCCATGGCCTTCCCAACCCACAGACCAGCAGATTCCCTCGGGTGCCTACACCACCAGGGCCCTGGGTTTCAAGCACAAAAGTGGGCAGCCATTTGGGCAGACACCAAACTAGTTGCAGGAGTTTTTTTTTTCATACCCCAGCAGTGCCTGGAATGCCAGCAAGACAGAACCGTTCACTTCCCTGGAAAGGAGGCTGAAGCCAGGGAGCCAAGTGGTCTAGCTCAGCGGATCCCACCCCCATGGAGCCCAGCAAGCTAAGATCCACTGGCTTGAAATTCTCCCTGCCAGCACAGCAGAAATCGACCTGGGACACTCAAGCTTGGCGGGGAGAGGAATGTCCGTCATTACTGAGGCTTGAATAGGCAGTTTTCCCCTCACAGTGTAAACAAGGTCTCAGGGAAGTTTGAACTGGGTGGAGCCCACTGCTGCACACAAAGCCTCTGTAGCCAGACTGTCTCTCTAGATTCCTCCTCTCTGGGCAGGGCATCTCTGAAAGAAAGGCAGCAGCCCCAGTCAGGGGCTTATAGATAAAACTCCCATCTCCCTGGGACACAGCATTCTCCCTGGGGGAAGAATGTGGCTGTGGGCACAGCTTCAGCAGACTTAAACATTCCTGCCTGATGGCTCTGAAGAGAGCAGTGGATCCCCCAGCACAGCGCTCCAGCTTTACTAAAGGACAGACTGCCTCCTCAAATGGGTCCCTAACCACCCTGCCTCTTTACTGAGAGACACCTCCCAGCAGGGGTCAACAGACACCTCATACAGGAGAGCTCCAGCTGGCATCTGGTGGGTACCCCTCTGGGACGAAGCTTCCAGAGAAAGGAACAGGCAGGAATCTTTGCTGGTCTGCAGCCTCCGCTGGTGATACCCAGGCAAACAGGGTCTGGAGTGGACCTCAAGCAAACTCCATCAGACCTGCAGCAGAAGGGCCTGACTGGTAGAAGGAAAATTAACAAACAGAAAGGAATAGCATCAACATCAGCAAAAAGGATTCCACAGAAAAACCCCATTCAAAGGTCACCAACATCAAAGACCAAAGGTAGATAAATCCATGAAGATGAGGAAAAACCAGCACAAAGAGGCTTAAAATTCCAAAAACCAGAATACCGCTTCTCATTTAAAGGATCACAACTCCTCACCAGGAAGGGAACAAAACTGGACACAGAATGAGTTTGATGAATTGACAGAAGTAGGCTTCAGAAGATGGGTAATAACAAACTCCTCTGAGCTAAAGGAGCATGTTCTAACCCAATGCAAGGAAGCTAAGAACGTTGAAAAAAGGTTAAAGGAATTGCGAACTAGAAAAACCAGTTCATAGAAGAACATAAATGACCTGATGGAGCTGAAAAACACAGCATGAGAACTTTGTAAAGCATACACAAGTATCAATAGCCAAATTGAACAAGCAGAAGAAAGGATATCAGAGATTGAAGATCAACTTAATGAAATAAAACATGAAGACAAGATTAAAAAAAAAGAATGCAAAGAAATGAACTAAGCCTCCAAGAAATATGGGACTATGTAAAAAGACCAAACCTATGTTTGATTGGTGTACCTGAAAGTGATGGGGAGAACAGAACCAAGTTGGAAAACACTCTTCAGGATATTATCCAGGAGAACTTCCCCAACCTAGCAAGACAGGCCAACATTCAAATTCAAGAAATACGAGAACACCACAAAGATACTCCTCGAGAAGAGCAACCTGAAGACACATAATCATCAAATTCACCAAAGTTGAAATGAAGGAAAAAATGTCAAGGGCAGCCAGAGAGAAAGGTCGAGTTACCCACAATGGGAAGCCCATCAGACTAACAGTGGATCTGTCTGCAGAAACCCTACAAGCCAGAAGAGAATGGGGGCCAATATTCAACATTCTTAAAGAAAAGAATTTTCAACCCAGGATTTCATATCCAGTCACACTAAGCTTCGTAAGTGAAGGAGAAATAAAATCCTTTACAGACAAGCAAATGCTGAGAGATTCTGTCACCACCAAGCCTGCCTTAAAAGAGCTCCTGAAGGAAGCACTAAACATGGAAAGGAAAAACCAGTACCAGCCACTGCAAAAACATACCGAATTGTAAAGACCATCAACACTATGAAGAAACTGTATCAACTAATGGGCAAAACAACCAGCTAGCATCATAACGACAGGATCAAATTCACACATAACAATATTAACCTTAAATGTAAATGGGCTAAATGCCCCAATTAAAAGACACAGACTGCCAAATTGGAAAAAGAGTCACGACCCATCAGTGTGCTGTATTCAGGAGACCAGTCTCACATGCAAAGACACATAGGCTCAAAATAAAGGAATGGAGGAATATTTATCAAGCAAATGGAAAGCAAAAAAAAAAGCAGGGGTTGCAATCCTAGTCTCTGATAAAACAGACTTTAAACCAACAAAGACCAAAAAAGACAAAGAAGGGCATTACATAATGGTAAAGGGATCAATGCAACAAGAAGAGCTAACTATCCTAAATATATGCACCCAATACAGGAGCACCCAGACTCATAAAGCAAGTTCTTAAAGACCTACAAAGAGACTTAGACTGCCACACGATAATAGCGGGAGACTTTAGCACCCCACTGTCAATATTAGACAGATCAACAAGAAAGAAAATTAACAAGGATATTCACGACTTGAACTCAGCTCTGGACCAAGCAGACCTAATAGGCATCTATAGAACTCTCCACCCCAAATCAACAGAATACACATTCTTCTCAGCACCACATCACGCTTATTCTAAAATTGACCACATAATTGGAAGTAAAACACTCCTCAGCAAATGCAAAAGAACAGAAATCATAACAAACCGTCTCTCAGACCACAGTGTAATCAAATTATAACTGAGGATTAAGAAACTCACTCAAACCTGCACAACTACATGGAAACTGAACAACCTGCTCCTGAATGACTACTGGGTAAATAATGAAATTAACGGAGAAATAAAGATGTTCTTTGAAACCAATGAGAACAAAGACACAATGTACCAGAATCTCTGGGACACATATAAAGCGGTGTTTAGAGGGAAATTTATAGCACTAAATGCCCACAAGAGAAAGCAGGAAAGATCTAAAATCGACACCCTATCATCACAATTAAAAGAACTAGAGAAGCAAGAGCAGACAAATTCAAAAGCTAGCAGAAGACAAGAAATAACTAAGATCAGGGCAGAACTGAAGGAGATAGAGACATGAAAAACCCTTCAAAAACTCAATGAATCCAGGAGCTGTTTTTTTGAAAAGATCAACAAAATAGACCACTAGCCAGACTAACAAAGAAGAAAAGAGAGAAGAATCAAATAGACACAATAAAAAATGATAAAGGGGATATCACCACTGATCCCACAGAAATACAAACTACCACCAGAAAATACTATAAACACCTCTATGCCAATAGACTGGAAAATCTAGAAGAAATGGATAAATTCCCAGACCCATACACCTCCCAAGACTAGGAAGAAGTCAAATCCCTGAATAGACCAAAAACAGGGTCTGAAATTGAGCCAGTAATTAATAGCCTACCAACCAAAAAAGGCTCAGGACCAGACAGATTCACAGCCTAATTCCACCAGAGGTACAAAGAGGAGCTGGTACCATTCCTTCTGAAATTATTCTAAACAACAGAAAAAGAGGGATTCCTCCATAACTCATTTATGAGGCCCGCATCATCCTGATACCAAAACCTGGCATAGACACACAGAAAAAGAAAATTTCAGGCCAATATCCCTGATGAACATTGATGCAAGGATGCTCAATAAAATACTGGCAAAAAGAATCCAGCAGCACATCAAAAAGCTCATCCACCACAATGAAGTCGGCTTCATCTCTAGGATGCAAGGCTGCTTCAACATACACAAATCAATAAACGTAATCCATCACATAAACAGAACCAATGACAAAAACCACATGATTATCTCAATAGATGCAGAAAAGGCCTTTGATAATATTCAACACCGCTTCATGCTAAAAACTCTCAATAAACTAGGTATTGATGGAACATATCTAAAAATAATAAGAGCTATTTATGACCCATAGCCAATATCATTCTGAATGGGCAAAAGCTGGAAGCATTCTCTTTGAAAACTGGCACAAGACAAGAATGCCCTCTCTCACCACTCCTATTCAACATAGTATTGGAAGTTCTGGCCAGGGAAATCAGGCAAGAGAAAGAAATTAAGGGTATTCAAATAGGAAGAGAGGAAATCAAATTGTCTCTGTTTGCAGATGGCATGATTGTATATTTAGAAAACCCCATCGTCTCAGCCCAAAATCTCCTTAAGCTGATAAGCAACTTCAGCAAAGTCTCAGGATACAAAATCAATGTGCAAAAATCACAAACATTCCTATACACCAATAATAGGCAAACAGAGCACCAGATCATGAGTGAACTCCCATTCACAATTGCTACAAAAAGAATAAAATACCTAATGACCTCTTCAAGGAGAACTACAAACCACTGCTCAAGGAAATAAGAGAGGACACAAACAAATGGAAAAACATTCCATGCACATGGATAGGAAGAATCAATATTGTGAAAACAGCTATACTGCCCAAAGTAATTTATAGATTCAATGCTATATCCATCAAGCCACCATTGACTTTCTTTAAAGAATTTAAAAAACTATTTTAAATTTCATATGGAACCAAAAGAGAGCCTACACAGCCAAGACAATCCTAAGCAAAAAGAACAAAGCTGGAGGCATCACACTAACTGACTTCAAACTATACTACAAGGCTACAGTAACCAAGACAGCATGGTACTGTACCAAAACAGATATATAGGCCAATGGAACCAAAAGAGGCCTCAGAAATAACGCCACACATCTACAACCATCTGATCTTTGACAATCCTAACAAAAACAAGCAATGGGGAAAGGATTCCCTATTTAATAAATGGTGTTGGGAAAGCTGGCTAGCCATATGCAGAAAACTGAGACTGGACCCCTTCTTTACACCTTATACAAAAATTAACTCAAGATGGATTAAAGACTTAAACGTAAGACCTAAACCCATAAAAACCCTAGAAGAAAACCTAGGCAATACCATTCAGGGCATAGGCATGGGCAGAGACTTCATGACTAAAACACCAAAAGCAATGGCAACAAAAGCCAAAATTGACAAATGGGATATAATTAAACTAAACAGCTCAGCTTCTGCACAGCAAAAGAAACTATCATCAGAGTGAACAGGCAACCTACGGAATGGGGGAAAATTTTTGCAATCTAACCATCTGACAAAGGGCTAATATCCAGAATCCACAAAGAACTTAAACAAATTTATAAGAAAAAAACAACCCCATCAAAAAGTGGGCAAAGGATATGAACAGACACTACTCAAAAGAAGACATTTATGTGTCCAACAAACATATGAAAAAAAAGCTCATCATCAGTGGTCATTAGAGAAATGCAAATCAAAACAACAATGAGATACCATCTGATGTCAGTTAGAACGGTGATCATTAAAAATTCAGGAAACAACAGATGCTGGAGAGGATATGGAGAAATAGGAACGCTTTTACGTTGTTGGTGGGAGCGTAAATTAGTTCAACCATTGTGGAAGACAGTGTGACAATTCTTCAGGGATCTAGAACCAGAAATACCATTTGACCCAGCAATCCCATTACTGGGTATATACCCAAAGGATTATAAATCATTCTACTATAAAGACACATGCACACATATGTTTACTGCAGCACTGTTCACAACAGCAAAGACTTGGAACCAACCCAAATGGCCATCAATGACAGACTGGATAAAGAAAATGTGGCACATATACACCATGGAATACTATGCAGTCATAAAAATGGATGAGTTCATGTCCTTTTGCAGGGACATGAATGAAGCTGGAAACCATCATTCTCAGCAAACTAACACAGGAACAGAAAACCAAACACTGCATGTTCTCAGTCATAAGTGGGAGTTGAACAATGAGAACACATGGACACAGGGAGGGGAACATCACACACCAGGGTCTATCGGGGGGTGAATGGCTAGGGGAGGGATAGCACTAGGAGAAATATCTAATGTAGGTGACGGGTTGATGGGTGCAGCAAACCACCATGGCACGTGTATACCTATGTAACAAACCTGCACATTCTGCACATGTATCACAGAACTTAGAGTATAATTAAAAAAAAAAAAAGAACAGGCACAATGTTTCTCATCCATATTAGACTTTTGAAAAACAAATATTTTAATATATTCTCTGGAACATCGTAAGTACTCATAAATAGTTGTTGAATCAATTAAAGTATATAATAAATAATTAATGTAGATATTTATTCTCACATTTAAAAAGAAAAACAGCCCTTAGGAATTTAGAAAGAAATGAAAAAAAAGCCTATGTTGAAATACACAAATATTTGAAGAAATCTGTATAAAGTATACAAAGACAAATCCGCAGTTGATCTAAATGATACATCCATGATGTATGGGTATGCAAGCAGTAATTCAATTTGCATAATATGCCCAGCACAGTAAGCATATTAATCATGCTTACTCTTCAGTTATTACTATGAAGAAAAAATCCAAATCTATATTCTACTGAATAAGCACAATTTGTGCTTTCAAAGGAAGATCAGACTGTTTAATTTCTATTGTAAAGGATTATTTGTGTTATTTTTACCTATCAAATTCTACTTAAATATAAAACAGAACAGTCTCAATCAGTGTTTGAGCAGAAATAAAATTATTTACAACTTGCTCCATTGATCTCAAAAAATCTCTGAGCATGTAGGAAAGTTTATGAGTAAGAAAAGCAATTCTGACAATAATGTTGCTTTGATGAGTTAACTCAATGAGCTCCAAATGCCACTAATTTTTGCTTTTACTTTTTGTTAGAGAAGCATCTATCTCTCTCTCACTTAAATAAGCATTTAAACATTTAATTTAAACGCAACTGAAAAACATTATTTCTTCAAGTATCAAAAATTTAACAAAATAAATATAGCCTGATCTATTTCTAGTAGCATTGTCATTTTAAGTATGTTAACTTTTATTTATTCACTTGGAATATAAATTGGTCATGTTATTCCCATCAAGTAGCTGTTAAAGACTTAAATTATTTTTTAATTAAAAAAAAAATCTTCCAACATCCTGGCATAAGTATTTGTCACTTTGAAAACATAATTTCAAGTACTTTAATTCCTGATATTACTCTGTGTGATCTTGTCACATATTAATTCCTAAAAAATGCATAAGGATAAGCTATGATTCACAGATGTAGGTACCATAAAGTCAACAAAGTTGAGTCAGAGTAGGCATCTTACCTACGGTGTAATCTAAAATCTATACATAAATTGACTCATTTAAATATTAACCGGATATTCAATAAAATGCAAGCTACCACATGTGATGCTAGAAATGTAGAAATTAATTAAAATTTATTTACTTTAAGAAATAACATTTTATTAATTTTTTTACATGTCAAAGCACTATAATACCAATAGGACTTCAGGTTCAAGATGGTAAACTGGGACCAGGCACGGTGGCTCATGCTTGTAATCCCAGCACTCTGGAACTCCAAGGCAGGCGGATCACTTGAGGCCAGGAGTTCGAGACCAGCCTGGAAAAACCCCATCTCTACTAAAAATATAAAAATTAGCCGTGCATGGTGGCGTACGCCTGTAATCCCAGCTACTCAAGAGGCTGAGGCATGAGAATCGCTTGAGCCTGAAAGGCAGAGATTGCAGTGAGCCAAAATTGCACCATGGTACTCTAGCCTGGGTGACACAGTGAGATGCTGTCTCAAAAAAAAAATGGTAAACTGAACAAACTGATCTTTCCCTCCTGAGAGACCTTGAAAATTATAGTAAAGTAAATAATATCAACCCACTACGGGAGAGAATGAGAGAGAGATCAGCAGCAAAAGAGAAAAACAAATTTCTAAAACATTAGTGTGTTAGTCCATTCTTGCATTGTTGAAAAGGAATACCTGAGACTGGGTAATTTATAAAAAAAAAGTGGTTTATTTTGATTCGTGGCTATAAAGGAAGCATGAGGCCAGCATCTGCTTCTGGTGAGGGCCTCAAGAAGCTTACAGTCATGGTGGAAAGTGAATGGGGAGCAGGTACATCACATGGCAAGGGGGAGCAAGAGAGGGTGGAAGAAGATGCCAGCCTCCTTTAACAACCAGATCTTGCATGAACTCAGAACAAGAACTCACTCATTACCACGGGGAGGGCACTAAGCCATTTGTGAGGGACCCACCCCGTGACCCAAATATCTCCCACCAGGCCCCACCGCCAACACGGGGGATTACATTTCAACATGAGATTTGGAGGGGACAAATATCCAAACCATATCAATTAGCAAAGACTAATGAAGTATAACAAAGGAAGTAACTACATAGGATATTTGGAGAATAGGCTGTCAACAATGAGAAAACAAACCTGCAGATGTTCTAAATGATAAGGGCAGAAGGGTGAGGTGGGGCTAAAAGGAGAGGCCATTTTGGTCTGCATGTGTAATATCTGCGTATGTAATTCACCTCCTCACAAACAATGCACAGCAGCTAAACTAGCTCCATGTAACTGTCAGGAGAGTGACTAATAAACAACTGAAATGAACTTTGACTAGTCTAAGCAGGAAAGAAATTTATTAAAGTTTACTAGGTAGCTCTCCGGACCTCAGTGAGTGCCAGAGAACCAAGCTAGAAAAGCACACAGCCAAGACCACACCCAAAATCCCATGCAGAATTGCTCTAGAGAAGACAGCCCTGCACCATACCAGGATACTGCATGTTATGACTGAAACCTCAATGCCTACTACCTCTGAGCTCCTGGGAGCTCATCTGCTCTTTCATGTCCCACACTTCTGATCTAAAATCTGGCACAAATGCCTCTAACTGATGGAGTCTACTTCACACTCTACATGCAGACTGCCAGGAAGCTTGGGAAAACAGGGGCTTACTAAGTGGAAATTCCTCAAACACGAGCAAAGTATTCAAAGGTGTCAAATGGCCAAAGACAATTTAAAAATTATAGTATATACTCTTATATGTTAAAGGAGGAAAAAGTACAAGTTATTTGAGAACAACTTGAGCTTTTCGTGTAAGCTTGGCACCGGTATGGTAAAGCCCTGAAATTTAGGCGACAGGCCTTTAGCATAAATGACAGCTCTTTGATTGAGTGCCTAACATGAAGCCTATCAGTTGATAAACACTGCCCATATGCACAGAAGTCACATTCTTCCTGTTTCTTCACTTAACAGCCATGCTGAATGGAGACATAAAGACATGAAGAAAGTCTTTAGCATTGTGTTAAATTTTTTTTTTATAAAAAGAAAGTAAAAAGGAAACTAACCACGAGGGACACAGGGATAAATTAAAGAAAAAAAAAACTTTAACAAATCTTTAATGAGTATCAGCAGAGACATTTCAGAAAGTTTTGGATCCATAAAGTAACAAAGGAATAATGAGAGCAAGAAAGAACTTTTGAAAATTACATGCATGGTGCAAAAAAAAAAAAATTTCAATGGTTTTAAAAAAATGCATAATTAACATTTCCCCCCAAAGGCAAAAAAAAACACAGGAAATAAATGTTTAAGAAAAAGAAGTCACTTAAAAATAAATCCAAGAGACCCAAATCCAACCAACAGTACTTCCAGAAAAAAAGAATAGAAAGGAGAAAATAATCACACACAAAAAAAATACAAGAAAATTTCCCGGAGATAAAAGGCACAAGTGTTTCCAGAGATAAAAGGCACATTTCCCAGAGATAAAAGGCACAAGGGTTCAAAGTGAAAAATATGGCTACCAGGCTCCAAAAAGGAAGAATGGAAACAGATTCATTCCCAAACATATAATTAAGAAATTACCAAACAACAAAGAAAAAAAGAATATAAGAAAATATTCCAGAGAAGAAAAAAATCACTAAAGGAGTAAGAAACAGAATGGAAAACAAATGTTTCATCCCAAAACACCGAATACTAGAAAACAATCCAGCAATTGACTTATAGAAAATTCTTTTCAGTTTAGAATTTTATGTCCAGTTAAAGAAGTATCCGAGAGAAACAAATATACTTTTAGTAATGTAATGGCTTACAAAATTTATATAGTATAAATTTATTTGCCAGAAGTAACTTTATAAAGTATTCCAGCAAAATGAGGAGAAAACCAAAAAGGACCAAAACATACACATTCAGGAAATCGTGGTTACAAACAAGTTTGCTGGCTCTGCAAACTTTCAAATGACTAGTCCAGACAGCAGCTGTAGTATAGATGGCCCCCAAAAGGAGATGGCAAGGAGGAAGGTGGAGATGGAAGGCAACCTGACACATAATAGAATCCTGAAGCCAGAAAAAAACTTGAAAATAAAATAAAAACACAGAATAAACACCAGGGAAAAAGGAAGTCATAATTCAAAATTGAAGCCACTAGAATATGAGTCAGTGGACTTCAAAAAAAAAGGAAGAAAATGCATTCAAAAAAATAAAGAAAGTAAAAAGTTGAAAATTATTAAGGATGAAACCAGGAAGGCCCACATATGCTTTCCCAATAAGAGAAAATAAAGGTAATTTGAAAAAGCTTCACAGAAATTCACAATGTAAATATGAATGAAAAGAAAATATGGCAAATTTTTAGCAAATGCTAGAATTAAATAATCCATTTGAAAGAAAGAATCCCCTTAACTTTGATTCTAGGAACATTCTTTGGGTGGCTCAGGAGCCATACTGAATGAAATGTAACTGTAGAATACTTCTTGATTCTGCAGTAAACAACATTTACAGGGTCATAATAACTTTAATGCTATTTATTAATTTTTCAACTTTTAGGGTCAACTAATAAAAATACAAAATTTAATAACAAATACTAAACCTAAAATATTATCAATACTCTCACCATACAGTTGTCAGATTTAGGTGTTATAATATACAAGGAGAGATGGTGAGAGGAGAAAGGGTGAAATATCCCAAACTCATGAAGCAGGAGTTCAAGAGAAACTGTCTGTAGTTAATGGAACAAATATCGTGGTGGAAATGACAAATGTAACCAATAAAGGAGCTCATAAAATTAATATACATGGAGGAGCAAAAAAGAAAAGGAGGTGAAATGAGTAAGCTAAATTATCTTCTACTATGGTATCTGCTTAAATGATAAGTGAAAAAAAAAAAAGCAGACAGTATAAACATACAATTTAGCCCTAGAGGAAGAAGGACTAAAACCAGAAATGGTTCAAACTAGTTGTTCCTAGGGTCAGGTTATACCCTTTAGTGTAGGTAGTAGGGCAGAGGGCTACTGCTTTATACTTAAATAAGTTTTTTTTAACCATGTACATGGATTATTTTCACCCCAAATTATTATTTAGTTCCTTTCATTAAATAAAGTACTATGGGATTTCAGAGAAAATAGCTACTAACAAAGTCCTAGGGGTCAACGGAAGGTGAGATTTTTAGTTGAACTACAAGAAATACAAAGGAAGAGAGTAGTATTGTATGTCTTCTATTTTAAGATTCACAATATTTTAACACCTCTGGCATCAGGATCATTGTTTAAATTTACAGCATCTTACAATTCCTGATGGCCTGGTAGCTGCTGTGATCTGGTTGTTATTGATTGCATACATCCAAACTGGGCACTTTTTTAATGACCAACTGGACAATTTTAACCCATCAATATCTTGGTCAACAAACTACTTAAAGATCATTTGAGGAAAGAATATGAACTCCAAAAAACCCTATACTGACATCTTACAAGATCAGTTAAAAGCCAGCATCAAAATTAGCAAAATGAACCAGCTTGAAAGAAAATCCCAGAAACAATAGTGAGGCATTCTTTTTTGAATTGCTGTATCACAAATATTCTTGATAGCCTAGAGTATGATACTGTTTGGGAAAATATTTACATCAACAGTTCTGAGATAAATAGCAACTTGAAAAAAACAGACTTTGAATATGAATAAGAATCCCTTAACCAAAATCTTTGATTTATACTTTCCTTATGAGAATGATACGATTTAAATAAAAATGTTTATATATATAATTCTTAGTGAGCTATCTGAGTAAGTATAAATTTTTAAATGATAAAAAATACTGTAAAATAGTTCAATACGCAGAGCTTTTTCTTTTTACTGATACAAAAATGATGGTTATCTTAATTCATTCACGTTGCAATAAAGGAAAACCTGAGACTTGGTAATTTATGAAGAAAAAAGGTTTCTTGGCTAATGGTTCCACAGACGATACAAGAAGCATGGCACCAGCACCTGTACTGCATCTGGTGAGGGCCTCGAGTTGCTTCCACTCATAGTGCAGGCAAAGGAGAGCGGAAAGGAAGCCAGCATGCAGAGATCACATAGTGACAGCATGGAAGCAAGAGAGAGGAGGGAGGAGCCAAGCTCTTTTTAAAAATCAGCGTTGGGAGATATAACTAATGCTAGATGACGAGTTAGTGGGTGCAGCGCACCAGTATGGCACATGTATACATATATAACTAACCTGCACATTGCGCACATGTACCCTAAAACCTAATGTATAATAATAATAAATTAATTAATTAATTAAAAAAATCAGCGCTCACAGGAACTAATAGAGTAAGAACACGTTCATTACTGTGATGATGTCACCAAGCCACTCTTTGGGGATCTGCTCCATGACCTAAACACCTCCCTCTTCAGGACTCACCTCTAACACTGGGAATCAAGTTTCAACATGAGATTTGGAGGGGACAATTATCCAAATTATATCAGTAGTGTAGCTTAAAAATCCATGTTGTCTTAGACTTAAAGAATTACAACTACCTAGAAAGAAGGGTAACTAGGAGAAATCAGAGTAATTACTTATGATTGAGAAATTATAGAAGATTCCATAGAGTGGACATTTAATTGTCCCTCAAAGATGCAGAGGAATATGAAGCACATTGTAGGTATTAATAAATGAGATTCCCACAGAACCTCTGGTCAGTAAAAACAAACATCAGCCAAAGGGCATCGGGTAAATGCCAATAAGAACTCCTGTATAAGAATTGATTTGCAAGTTTAGAATCCTATTAGTCAGAAGACCAAGAAGCCACTGGCCTAAATTACTGTTTTTATAGATTGTTTCTTTGCATCCTGTTTGTTCTGTCAACAAAACTTTTCTCCCGGCCTCGCACGATGGTTCACACCTGTAATCCCTGCACTTTGGGAGGCCAAAGCGGGAGGATCACTTGAGTTCAGGAGTTTGAGACCACCCTGTGTAACATGGCAAGACTTTGTCCCTACTAAAAATTTGAAAAAATTAGCCAGGTGTGGTAACATGCAGTGGGGACACTGAGGCAAGAGGGTAGCTTGAACCCAGAGACTGAGGCTGCAATGAGCTATGATCATGCCATTGCACTTCAGCCTGGGTGATAGAGCGAGACACCGTCTTAAAAAAATATTTTCTCCCCCAAATCAGACCTATGACTAGCAGTGTTGTTGCAAGACACCACCCTAGAGAAATACCCAGCTACCTCCTGGATAGGTCTAATATGATAAGTATACCATAATTCTAAGAGATAACATCTTACTACTATAACAGCAACTAAATCAATTAACAGGTGCTTATGTGTATGCCAGTATGTTTTCTCTCTGCGTTTATACACACACACACAGGCACACACATGCATAAAATATGTGTGTTTATCTATGTGTGTGTGTATGATTTATCATCTCTTTCATCTTCTAAACACAAACCACTTTGGTTCAGAAATTCTGTTGGTGTGCACAGAAATCTAATTGTTTGATTCTCTCATGTTCATAGCTTCTTAATTTGTATAGGTTTAGATGCCCAAATAACAGCAGCTAAAGTTACAATAAGAAAATATAATTAATTCTGAGAAAAACTAAGTTGTCCTCCACCCTCACAAAACAGATAGTTGGTAACAGCTGTTCTTAAACATGAGTTTTCACGTTTTTAAAGCCTATTATAATACCATTATAGAAGCACCTGAGACTCTCTATTTGGCTCAAACCTTTTAGCTGTTATCTACTGAAAACAGACAAAACATTTATATGTCCCCACAAACTTTATAGACAGTATTGGTCCAAAGCTAGGGCACACTCACTCACTTTCACTTGTACTTATGTGCACTCACTCTCATTCATTCTCTTTCTCCCTCTCTCGGCACTCCTAATCTCTTTTGCCTTGCTCTAGTTTTTTTTTCTGTATACTTATTACTTCCTAGTATATGGTATAATTTACTCTATTAAGTTTATTGTTTGCACTCTGTTATGTCTTACAAGCACAGGGATGCTCATCTATTTTGTTCAGTATCTAGAATAATGCTTAGCCCCGAGTAAGCTCTCAATAAATATTTGAATAAATAAATGGAATTCAAGATGCTCATAATATATGACAAGAGAGTATTAAATGAAGTTAAAGTAAGCTAAGGCCTCTGTATTTTCCTGTATTCATTACTGCTCAAAGTGTATTCATTTTCAACTTCGATAACTTAAGGATTCATATGGTAACTTCTACAGTAGTTACTGAGCAATAGAAATAGAGTGTATAACTCTTAAATAATGAAAGAAAATTTGAAGTGATAAAAATAATCAACCTAAAATGTGGAAATAAAAAAGAAAATAACCAGAATTATGGGCAAATAAAGAAAGCAGAAAGTAAATACAAGCCTAAATATAGCAGTAATTGTATTAAATGTAAACTGACAAAATTCTCTAGTGGAAAGACACTGAATTTAAAATACCTTAAGAAATAAATGCTGTTTACTACAGACACATCTAAAACATAAGAATACAGAAAGGTTGAATGCAGAATGACAGAAAAATGATATAGGACACAGAGACACATTTAAGATAAGTATGTAGAAATCTGAAAACAAAGGATGGAAAAAAGATTTAACATGCACATATTGAACAAAAGAAAGCTGGTGGAGTTATATCAATATCATACAAAATAGGCTTTAATGCAAAAAGAAACATTAGAAATCAAGAAGCTTACTCCAAATTGACTAAAGTTTCAATTAACCAGAAAAACACTTTCAAGTTAATAACTGGGCAAAAAGAAATATGAAAATCAGAACATATTTTAAACTGATCTTAGTGAAAACAGTATCTCCAAATTTATTTCATGCAGATAAAGAAGTATGCAGAAGGCAGCTCAAAGCCATAAATAATACTTTTCAAAAAGAAGAAAGGCTGAAAATTAATGTGCTATCATTCCTTTATAATCTGTTAGAATAAAACATTTAATAGAACATTCACTTAAGCAGTTAGAACAGAAAAAATTAAAGAAAGTAGAAGGGGAAAAGAAATAATAAAGAAACATTGTCTTGATTACTACAGATTTAAAACGAGTCTTGCTATCTGATAGCATAAATTCTCCCATTTTGCATCTTTTTCAAGAGTGCTTTAGCATTCTTTGGGTTTTGACTTTCCATATACATTTTAGAGTCACCTTGTCAAGTTCTAAAAAAATTGTTAGGAATTTAATAGAGATCCTATTGAGACTGTTTTGAGTCTATAACAATGAAAAAGAAATTGATATCCTTTAATCATTCAGTCCTAAAATTTATGACTATCTGTCTCTATATACCGAGTTCTTCTCTAATATGAGATGTAAATCTTATCTAATTTTTTCCATAAAAGTCCCTGAACATCTTGTTAGATGTTTTTCACAGGAACTTCATGTTTTTGAAATTATTTTAAATGATGCATTTCTAAAATATTTCATTTTCTGTTTCTTGATGGCATATAGAAATATACTTGATTTTTAAAGTATTTTTTAAAATATCAGTTTTATTGGTCTATTATTCATATATCATAAAGTTCACTCTTTTATAGCATACAATTCACTAGGTTTAGTACATTAACAGAGTGAATGTATGCTAACAGAGCAATCATCACCACTGTCTAATTTCAAAATATTAACATCACCCCAAAATGCACCTCTTCCTCATTAGCAGTCGCTCCCCTTTCACCAGCTTCCTCCATCCCTGGCAACCACTGATCTACTTTCTGTGTTTATGGACTTGCCTATTCTAGACAGTTCATATAAATAAAATCCTGGGGTCTTTAGTAACTGGCTTCCTTCTCTTAGCATAATGTTTTCAAGGATCATCCATGTTGTAGCATTTATCAGCACTTCATTCCCTTTTATTGCCTAATAATATTCCATTGTATGGATATACCTCAGTTTGTTTATCCATTCATCAGTGTATGGGCATTTGGGTAGTTTCTATTTTTTGGTTATTACAAAGAATGTTGCTACTAACACTTCTGTACAACTTTTTGTGTGGATGTATATTTTCATCCGTCTTAGGTATATACCTAGGAATAGAATTACTGGGTCATATTACCATGTGACTATATTAAACACTTATGTTTAGCATTTGAAAATAATTCATGTCACTTCCAGATGGAAGCATTTGAAGATGGCTCACGAGTATCCATCCCTGCTCTCTTTTCCCCTATCACACCAAATGGGAAAGTTCCATGTTCCAGATTGTTACAGTTACAGAATGATGGAGTTTCCCTGAACTTAGACCTCCAAGTTATTACATGGAGAAGTTGCCCCAGAGAGTTGTCTTAGTCCATAGGAGACTTTGCATCAATGAAGAATTGCATTAAGCCCATGAGATTCGCAGATTATTTGTTACTGCAGCATAACCTAACCTATCCTCACAGACACCAGGCTCAATCTCACCAGTAATTAAAGTAGTAACTATTAATGAGATAATACCCATCAGAGGGCGAGAAATTAAATGTTCTGGCAATACGAAGTTTGTCCATCTGGTGTAGAGCAATAAAAACAGGAATGCAAATTGGTGAATCCACACTAAAAATGTGTGGCATTCATTATCTAATAAAGTTGAAGTCTGCAAGTCCTGCTAGACCATAATTTGTCTATTGGTTTTATGCTCTAAGGGAACTTCTGTATACCAGCACACTTGTAGATGGATCATAGCTGCTTTATTTATAGTGGCAAAAAAGAAGGAAGGGAGGAAGGCAGGAAGGAAGAAGTGATGGGTGAGGGAAGAAGAAAGGAAGGAAACTAAATATGCATAATCAGAATTCATTTTTTAAATTAATGTGTTATATTTATAGAATTGAATATATCCAGGAAGAAAAATGAACAAACAATAGCATTCGATCACCAAAAAAAGTATTGAGCACCTCTTACATGTTAGGCCCTATTTCTCACACTAGGGACATAACAGTGAGCAAAACAGGACAAAATTCTGCCCTTGTGGAGTCTACATTCTAGTGGAAATGGGACAGAAAAAAAAACAATGATAATTAAAAAGTCACACAGTATTTTATAAGGTAAAAAAATGCTATAGGGAGACACAAAGGAGAGGGGAGGGGAGGGGAGGGGAGGGGAGGGGAGGGGAGGGGAGGAGAGGAAAGGAAAGGAAAAAGAATATATTACAAGGTAAGAAGATATGCAATTTTAAATACTGTAATCAGAGTAGGCCTCATTGAAAAGGAGACATTTGAACAAAGACTTAAAAGAAGTGACAGTAACAAGGCAACCCATGTGGAAATCTGGAGGACAAGCATTCAAGGCAGGGAAAGCTAAAATGAAAAGATGGTTTCTAATATAGTCAAGAAATAGCAAGGAGCCCAGTGTGGCTGGAACTGAGTAAAGTGAAAGGAAGAACAGTAGGAAATGAGACCAGACAGGTAAAGTGGTAGGCAGAATGATCAGGTAGGGCCTTGGAGGTTATCCTAAGGACTTTGGTTTTTACTCTGTGTGAACCAGAAATCCATGGAGAGTTTGGAGGAGAAAAGTGACATGATCTGACATACGTTATAAAAGGAGTGCTCTGATTGCTATTTTGAGAATGTATTGAAGAGGGCAAAAAATAAAAGCAGGGAGACCAGTTTGGAGGTCCTTGCAATAACTCACGTGAGAGTTGATGGCACTTTGTACTAGGGTGGGAGTTGTAGAGGCGTTTGAACCAGAGCAACTTCATCTTGAGTAGGGGCTGGGTAAAATGAGGCTGAGACCTACTGGGCTGCATTCCCAAACAGTTAAGGCATTCTAAGTCACAGGATGAGATAAGAGGTCAGGACAAGATACAGGTCATAAAGATCTTGCTGATAAAACAGGTTGCAGTAAAAAAGATGGCCAAAACCCACCAAAATCAAGATGACGACGAGAGTGACCTCTGGTCGTCCCCACTACTACACTCCCACCAGCGCCATGACAGTTTACAAATGCCATGGCAATGTCAGGAAGTTACCCTATATGGTCTAAAAAAGGGGAGGCATGAATAATCCACCCCTTGTTCAGCATATCATCAAGAAATAGCCATAAAAATGGGCAACCAGCAGACCTTGGGGCTGCTCTGTCTATGGAGTAGCCATTCTTTTATTCCTTCACTTTCCAAATAAACTTGATTTCACTTCACTCTACCTAATTGCCCCGAATTCTTTCTTGCATGAGATCCAAGAACCCTCTCTTGGGGTCTGGATTGGGACCCCTTTCCTGTAACAGAGCCATGGAAGCAACGAGAAGTCATTATATTCTGGATTTGTGTTGAAGATAGAGCAGAGAGAATTCCCCAACTCATTACAAATGAGGTATGAGAGAATAGGAGGAATCAAAGATGACTCCAAGGTTTGGGGCCTAACTAACTTGAAAGATGGAGATGAGGAAGACTGCAGATAGTGCAGGTTTGGGAAAGATGAAGATTCCATTTGGAGAATTTGAACTGGAGATGCCTACTAGACATCCAAATGGAAATGCTCAGTAGACAGCTGGAATATAAAGATCTGAAGTCCAGAGGGAGCAGTCAAGGCTTGAGCTATCACTTTCGGAATCATCAACACACCCACGTAGAGAGATTGCATGAAATCATCAAAAAGCACGGAGAAAAAAGAGTTAAACCTTAAGGTATTCCAAGGTTAAAACCTCTAAGAGAAGAGGAGAGGCTAGCACAGGAGACAGAAAGGAGCAGCCAGTGAAGAAGGAGGAAAATCAAGAATGCATGGTGTCCTGGAAGTCAGTAAGGGACTGTTTCAAGGAGCAGAGTAATAACCATGACAATGCTACCAGTAGTGAAGTAAAATGAACACTGACAACTGACTATTGGATGAGCAAAGGTAGTATCACTGGTGAACTTGACAGTAGTAGACCTTGATGTAGTTTTAGCAGAATATTGAAAACAAGATTAATAGGAATGAGTTTTTTTTAACAGTGTGAAGAGAATAATTGGAGACAGGGAACAGAGACAACTCTTTCTTTCTTTCTTTCTTTCTTTTTTTTTTCTTTTTTGAGACAGAGTCTCACTCGTCTCCCAGGCTGGAGTGCAGTGGTGCGATCTTGGCTCACTGCAACCTCCATCTCCCAAGTTCGAGCAATTTTCTGCCTCAGCCTCCTGAGTAGCTGGGATTACAGGCGCCTGCCACCAGGTCTGGATAATTTTTTTTATATTTTTAGTAGAGATGGGATTTCACCATCTTGGCCAAGCTGGTCTTGAACTCCTGACCTTGTGATCCACCCGTCTCAGCCTCCGAAAGTGCTAGGATTACAGGCGTGAGGCACCATGCCCAGCTGAGATAATTCTCTCAAAAAATATTGTTTTAAAGGAGAGAGAAGAAATCCCTTAATCTCATAAACATAATGTTAAGCAAAATAATCTATGAATTAATGCCTACTATAATCATATAAAACTTTTTTTGAGCCAGGCATGGTGACTCACACCTGTAATCCCAGCACTTTGGGAGGCCGAAGTGGGCAGATCATGAGGTCAGGAGATTGAGACCATCCTGGCTAACACGGTGAAACCCCATCTCTACTAAAAATACAAAACAAACAAACAAACAAAAAAATAGCCAGGTGTGGAGGCACACGCCTATAATCCCAGATACTTGGGAGGCTGAGGCAGGAGAATCGCTTGAACCTGGGAGGCGGAGGTTGCAGTGAGCTGGGATCGTGCCATTGCACTCCAACCTGGGTGACAGAGAGAGACTCTGTCTCAAAATAAATAAATAAATAACTTTCTTTTTAAAAAAAAGGTAAATTAGATTTGTGATGAAGAAGGAACAAACAAGAAGTTTTGGGATATTTGCAATGTTCTTTTTTTGGGGGTGGTGAGTAGTGAGAAATTTGCCTTACAATTACCTATTATAATGATTTATCATATTATCTGTCAACCATTAAATCTGTTTTATATGCTTCTCTCTATATTCATTACAGTTCAAATATCTTAAAGATTTTATTTATATAAGATTTGTAGTTTAAAATATTTTAAATATTAATAAGATTATGTGTGACGATAACAGGTAATATCACTATTAAGTCACAAAAAGTATTAAATCAGCCTGGGCAACATAGCAAGACTCCAAAAAACATGTTTGAGAAGGAATATTCCAAACTATAAGCAGATCGTATTTGAAGAGCAACTCCAAAAGGTTGTACATACTGAGTGTGGCCAGTAGGTGAACATTTGCAACTTTCTAATTTAATTAAAACTGGAATTTGTAAATCACATAAAGTCTTAAGAATTAGAGCAGACTATAAGCCTTTTTCTTCATTTTTAACTCCACAGGACATACTCTAAGTGGGTGTGTTTGGCTCTCAGTATGAAAAATGCAGTACAATATCTGCCAAGAGAGTTCTTTTTTTTTTTTTCTGGATACTTTTAGTATTTATTTCCAAGACCTCCCAGAAATATTGCACTTCACAAATACACACCATTTGTTCCTATAATAGTGATCAAAGTGTGAAGAGATTACTTTTTTCTCAGTAAATTGCTGAGAGTAAGTCCCCACATTACAAAGGAGGAACAGATCCTCTGACAAACATGATGACACTCCCAAGCCATGAATGAGTTGGCTGTGGACCGTGAGCTGTCAGACCCATCCAGTTTCAGTTGTTTTCCAAATGACTAGCAATCAGGGTATATTTGAGTTCTACGATTCCCTGTTCACTCAACAAGCAATTTACTTAAATCTCTGAGCATCTGTTTCAACGGAGATGACTATCTCTACTTCACCAGAGAATACGAGGGAAGATAAATGCCAGAATAACTTACGACATTTCCAGCCCAAAGGCAAAAAGGCACTGAAAATTAGTTAAAATGTACTCATAAAAGAGTACTTCAAATCCATTTCACTCTCCCAAATTGCATACAAAGCACATGTGGGTGAGAAAAGATTGTTTTATTATTTTGAATCCAAGCCACCGAAAAGAGGCAGAAATATTCTTAAACCTGTCCTTACTAGTGATAACTAAGTTTCAAATAATCTTGAAAATGCTACGGATAAAACATTAGAAGTAGCAACAAAAGCTACTGTAACATTCTCTGTCTGCTAAAACAACCCGACATTTTCTTTTAATAAAAAAGAAAGTACGAAGTACACTAACCCTTCACAGTACATACTCACTGTACACACTTTTGTGTGTGTGTGTGTCCATTCCTAATTTCTGGTTTATCTGTTTAGTTAATCTCTGCTATTTTCTGGGATTCATTCCAAGGCAACCAACTGCATTACTAAAATTGGCATCTCTGCTATTGTGCTTAATTTCACAGCGGCTCAGAAGTGACCTGAAACCAATTTTTTAACATTCTGCCCACAACTTTATGCTAAAAAGTAGCCAGCACTGTTCAAGAACAATAATTGATAGGAAAGGTGCAATGTTTGTTTTCCTTCAAACACATTTTTATTTCCTCCAGATGTACAATACTTAAAGAGAATACGTGCTATGCTAAAGCCATGTATTTTTGTTGCAGTGTTGCAAATACTGGCTTAAAGATTATTTAAGGTAATATGAGAGGTGTAAATATTCATATAAATCTATATGTTTCTGAGCTCTTTATACATGTTTTTCTCTATACCTTTTGGTGGGAAAATCCTAAAAGCCTAAGTCATAAATGCATATAAACTAATGCCATGATTAATACAGACTGTTTTTATTTCATGAAATTATGAAACTAGCAATGTTTGTAACAAGTTAAAGAGTTAAGGAATTATACTTTTTTATTCTGGGGCATACCTTAGATATTCTCAAAAGGCCCTCAGATATTATCTTAATCCAACCCTCCAACTTGAAAAAATGAGGAAACTGAGGCCCACTGAGGTTAAACTAACCACGGTGTCATAGATAATAAACAGGAAATCATACCAAAACTCAGATTTTCTGATTCCAGTTCCAGAGCCGTGAAAGGGTATTTGTTTCAATATACTTTAATACTTACAGAAATAAATGTTAACAGAGGACACCCCAGGCAACCCTTCAGTATAAAGAACTCCATTAGGCTGACAAGAGCCCAGAATTCTAACCTGTTTGCAAACACAAGTTCTAGAAATAACACCAGAAATAACCAGTTTTTAAATGGCACCATACCTGAGGTTCCCAAATGATTCCTCAGTTGGGTCTCTTTTTCTCACCACTACAAATCCCTTTCAGTAAGTGGTTTGGTTGAGGTTGGGTTTGGGGTTTTGCTGCTGATGCTGCTACTGTTGTTTAATTTGCTTGCAGGGTAGTGAGGAGGTGGGAAACAAAAGCTGAGGTCTAAACCATCCCTACAGCACAATTATTTTTTCTCTTGTCATTCGAACCAGCAAATTCTCTTCAGGGCCCCAGGGTTTACTGTTTTAGGTGGCAGTCCCTTCAGTTTCCAAAGTAGGCAGGAAGCCTGGAAAAGAAGTTGGCCGGGTGGCATGCTCTCTCGGTGGTCCCGGGCAGGTTCGCTCCAGGCGCTGCCGGCTGCTGTCAGCCGTGTGCCCAGATCTTCCTCGCCCCGCGGGAGCCGAGAGTCGCCCGGCGTCGCACCCACCCCACCCCCGCCGCCCGCCGGGCGCTGCCCCTCTGGTGGTCCCGCTAAGCTGCCCCGGACTCCCAGTCCCTAAGCGGCCCGCGGGGCTCCGCGTCTGCCACGCGCGTCCCAAAGCCCATTCTCGAGTTACCCGGAGCGGGAAGAGGTGGCAATAGGGGGTGTCGGAGAGGGAAGCGGGTCCCACCTCGATCCGGGGGGTCCAACTCGACCGAAGGCAGAGATGGCGGCGGCGCCGGGGCTCGGGCACCTGCGTCGCGCGCGCTCGGCCGGCCGTGGGCTCTGCGATGGGGCCGCTCTGAACTCCTCGCCCAAGGTGCGGGGCAACTCTCAGGAGAGAGGAAGGCAGCCGAGTGCGTGGGGAGGTGGGGCTGAGCAGAAGCAGGCTGGGGTGGGGAGAAGGGAGGGAAGAGTCGGGTGGCCGCCCGCGTGCGCCCCGCGCCCTCCGCAGCCGCCCCTGAGCGGGAGGAGCTGACTCGAGCTGCGAGGGCGGCCGCGCAGGTGGCGGGGAGGGGGCGGCGGCGGGGAATGCCGCTGCGGGGGGCCACGGGCCTGCGGGAGGAGAGACCCGGCGCTGGGGAGGGAGGACCCCTGCCCGCAGGGAGGCCGAGAGCCCAGGCGAACCCAGCAAGCACGCGGTGCCGCGAGTTCCCTGGCAGTTACCCCCCTACCCGCGTCGGTGGCTGCAGGCTTGAGATAGGCGCTGGGGTTCCCCCGTCCACCCCCAGACTTCCAGAACTCTGCAGCAGCAGTTGTGCAAAATGCTACAATTAAGGTTGTAATAACTGGGAGGAGTGGGAAAAGAAAGCTAAATGGAAAAGATCAAAACTAGTGAGGTCATGAGTTTCCTGATACCAGGGATGCTTCCGCCAGCATCTTCGTCTTGCTTGTCAGGAAGGCTGAAGAGGGCATTCGCGCATCTGGTGGGTGGGGGTGTTTGGAGGGGATTGAGCTATATGACCACCACTCTTTCAATCCTGAAATTCAGTGATGTTTGACGTAGCGAAAATTTTTTTTGAAAGTACTCTTAAACAGTCTGATTCCAACTCCAAAGTAAATAGACATTTTCCGGCCCTCCACTCAAAATGTTCACTCATTATTTGTCTATGTATTAAATACATTATTTGTCTATGTATTAAATACGTCTTTATTGAGGAATGCCAGACAATATGCTAGGTGCAGTTATAGAGTTCCTTGAATTTAGAGTTAGGGGTGGGAGGACAGACAGATAAGCATGTATTCATACAATTACCATCAGCGCTGGGTGATATGAAGGAAATCAACAGGGTAAGGGAGAAAGAATGAAGCATAGTGGACATTCTCTAGATTGGATGGATGGCTAATTTTTAAAGGCCTCTCCTTAATTTGACTAACGGCCTCATAGGAAGAAGCATTCGAGGCACACAGGGAAAGTGAGTTGCGGGAAGTAGCCCAGAGATGGGTAGGCCAGAAACAAGGACTCCGGGCTCCCTGGCCCAGCTGCTGTGCATTATGGAAGGAACCTTGTTATAACTTCGCAAATGGAGCTTCTCCTTCATAGGAATCGCCTGTCAGAACGAGTCTCACTTTTTTGAACAGCACTTGGATCTCCAGACCAGTTGTTGAAGGCAATTTATTCAGAAATGTCATATTTGTGTACTAAATGGGCTTTCAGCACTATCTGTGGTAGGCGAAAAATAACCCAGAAACACTAACCCTTGGATTTCCACCAAATCTCAACAGACAGGTGTCTCTATTGGAGGGAGACAATAATTGAGGTAGGTTTCTGCAGACTATTTAGAAAACAAAACAATACAAAAAGAGTCTTTAATTAAATAATCAGTACGAACTAACATATTAGTTTCCTAGGTCTGCTGTAACAAATTACCACAAACTTGATGCTCAAACAGAGATGTATTCTCTCATTGCTCTGGAGACTAAAATTCCAAAATCAAGGTGTCAGCAGGTCTGTACTGGCTCCCAAGGCTCTAAGGGAAAATCCTTCCTTGCCTCTGGCGGCTTCAGGAATTCCTTGGCTTGCGGCCACATAACTCCAGTCTCTGCCTTCATCTTCACATGCCTTCTCCTCTGTGTCTGTGCCTTCTTCTCTTCTTTTTGTTGGAAAGGACATTTGCCTTTGGATTTAGGGACCAACCAGATAATTCAGGACGGTCTCATCTCAAGATTCTTAATGTAGTTACATCTGCAAAGACCCTTTTTCCAAATAAGGTCACGTTCACAGGTTACAGGAATTAGGATGTGGGCATTTTTGGTGGGAAGTCACTATTTAGCCCACTATAGTAAACTAATAGAGATCAAAATCATTGTCTACTGTGGTATCAGGTGTCATTCCAGCATCACTATTTGAAATTGTATTGGCACTAAATATAATTAATTATTTCATTGTGAACTACTAAAAATAAGTATCGCCGGGCATGGTGGCTCATGCCTGTAATCCCAGCGCTTTGGGAGACTGAAGCGGGCAGACTACTTGAGCCCAGGAGTTCAAGACCAGCCTGACCAACATGGTGAAACCCCATCTCCATTAACAATACAAAAATTAGCTGGGTGGGTGCACACCTGTAATCTCAGCTGCTTGGGGGCCTCAGGCAGGAGAATCGGTTGAATCCGGGAGGCAGAGGTTGCATTGAACCGAGATCATACCACTGCACTCCAGCCTTGGTGACAGTGAGACTCCGTCTCAAAAAAGTAAATAAATAATAAAAAATAAAAATAAGTATCATTAAACCTGGGCATTTTGAAGAATAACTGCCCTGTAGGAAACAAGTACAAAGGTTCAAACCCTCAACTTGTGCTTGAGTTGCAGGCAATACTTGAAGGCCAAGCATGGCACCTCACAAGTGACCACTGTTACAGAAATGCATCCTAAATGCATCTGTATAGATTTCTGATAATGTGCCAATACTGTGCTCCGAGTGAGAAGGTCCTTATAGAATTTACATTCTAGGCTAGGAGACAACTTTGAATCTCATTTCATCTGGCACAATATTGGGTACATACCTGAAGCCTGATAAAGAACTGTGAATGAATACATGAGTAAATACCAAGCAGCTAAGCAAATTATTACTACGGTGAAAAACATCTCTACAATAAGAAGATAGAATTTACTAGAGCAAAGCAGATTAGCACCCTGACTCATTCAGTATTTTCTTGAGAGAAGGAAAAAAAAAAAAAACCCTAAAAGGAAAGTTTTGATGTGAAAAAGAAATTAATGAGATCACCTATCTTCTCTTTTGAAAAAAAATCAATACTATGCCCATTTACACAGATACAGATCCTGCTGGGAACAATGAATCATGACTGAAATTATAGTTACTTAAATCAGGAGAAATATTTTATCCAAGTATTTTAGTTGTTAGTTTCAAAAACATAAATATTGCCCAACTATTAAGTTGAGAATATTGATGCGCCACTTCTTGAAACTCTTTACGAATAATGATTTGAATGACTCCGTTTTCTTCCCGGCTCAACTCTTTTCTCTTTGACTTTCCTTCTTACTCTTCCACTCTTACAATTTTAAGCAATCAACCTATATCTTAATAACTACCAAACTAGGTCTCATTCATTGACTTACCTGGGTTATAGGCCCATCCCCACACCAGTCGTGTGGCCAGTGAGTTGGAATATGATGACTGCCCAAGTAAGTGGGAAAATGGTAAACCTGGAAACCATTTTCCAAGTAAACCTGGAAAATGGGGGATATGAGGAGGGTGAGTCTTAACCTAACCAAATTACTGAGGGCAGGGAGAAAGTGGAACCCCAAAATAAAATTAGGGTGCTTTTACTGATGGGGAAGTTGACAAAGAAAAGCACATATATCCACTACAATAGACACTGAGAAAAGCTTGTGGTTGAACTGACCGTAGTTTTAAATAAAACAGTGACTCACTTTGGCCATGATACCCTAAATGTCTTTTGGAAACTTTTTCAGAATAAAACAATAATTATAACTATGATTATATGTCTAATTACCACACAAATCTCAAAAATTTGCATTCAAAAATGCATACAAAAGCCTTCCGAGTAGCTGGGATTACAGGTGTCCACCACCAAGCCCATGTAATTTTTGTATTTTTAGTAGAGACAGGGTTTCACAATGTTGACCAGGCTGGTCTCAAACTCCTGACGTCAATTGATCCACCCGCCTCAGCCTCCCAAAGTGCTGGGATTACAGGTGTGAGCCACCGTGCCCAGGCAGCAATAGACTATTTAAATAGTACCAATGTCATTTCCAGCCAAAAGAAATTTATATTTAGTGTACATGAAACTTTTAAGTCCTCATGGAAAAACAATTTACAACTTGTAAGTTGTAACTGCTAATTCAAGAACTACTGTGTTCAATGAGCCAATGATATAGAACTATTTCTATTTTGATTCCTAACATATCTCTGAGAATAAATCCCTTTAAAACCTAAATGTCCAAGTGAAAATAAATTGTGTTATGTGAGGTGGCAGCTTTGCTTAATGGAATAAGTGATAGAAGACACTGTGACAGTCTTTTTGATGTATCAGTATGGCTAGGCTGCAGTCGCCAATTACATAATCAAACACTAATCCAGGAGTTGCTAGATGTCATTAAAGTCCATAATCAGTTGACTGTACATGCAAGAGATTATCCTAGATAATCATGGTGGGCCTGGTTCTGTCAGGCCTTTCAGTCAGATGGCTGTTTTAAGGGTTTTCGATCAGAAAAAAGGCCTTAACCCTTTTTCCATTTAGGAAAAAAAAAAGTGCAGCTCGCTGCCAGCGCTCATTTAATTTTACATTAGACACATTCTTTGAGGCTAAAGCAAATCTGACTGATTTTCAATGTGAAATAAAATATAAAAACTGTTCTTGGAGTTATTTCTAAACAGAGCTAACACCAGAATCATCTGAATCATCAGAATCGTCTGTTAACGGAAAAATCAGGTTAATCAAATGAATCTTCGGCCAACAACTGTTGGGAACAGGCCCCCAAATCTGGCCATAAACTGGCCCCAAAACTGGCCATAAGCAAAATCTCTGCAGCACTGTGACATGTTTGTGATAGCCATGACACCCATGCTGAATGTTGTGGGTTTACTGGAATGAGGGCAAGGAACACCTGGCCCACCCAGGGCCGAAAACCACTTAAAGGCGTTCTTAAACAACAAGCAATAGCATGAGCAATCTGTGCCTTAAGGACATATTCATGCTGCAGATAACTAGCCCAACCCATCCCTTTACTTCAGCCAATCCCTTTATTTCCCATAAGAAATACTTTTAGTTAATCTATAATCTATAGAAACACTGCTTATCACTGGCTTGCTGTCAATAAATATGTGGGTAAATCTCTGTTCAAGGTTCTCAGCTCTGAAGGCTGTGAGACCCCTGATTTTCCACTCCACACGCAATATTTCTGTGTGTGTGTCTTTAATTACTCTAGCGCCACTGGGTTAGGGTCTCCCCAACTGAGCTGGTCTTGGCAAACAACTCTTCAATAGTGATGTTAACATCATTCATAGGAATGCCACGTTTTCTAGGACTTGACATTTTCAGGGATTGAGAATTACTATATTTTGTAAATGGAAATATCACTACTAAAAACAGAATGTGATCAATAGAATGATGTCTTTTGTTTCTGAAGTCAATATACCGGAGGGATGCGAAAATAATAATAAAAGCATATTTCTTGGCAAAGTTATCTTGGGGTAAATGCAACAGCTGCAGACGCCACTGGTGGGTATTCTCTGGGCAAACTGGTTAAGTCCAGGCATGGTGGCTCACTCCTGTAATCCCAACACTTTGGGAGTCCAAGGCAGGAGCATCACTTAAGGCCAGGAGTTCAAGACCAGCCTGGGCATCATAGCAAGACCCTATATTTAAAAAACATTTTTTTGGCCAGGCGCGGTGGCTCATGCCTATAATCTTAGCACTTTGGGAGGCCAAGGCAGGCAGATCATGAGGTCAGGAGATCGAGATCATTCTGGCTAACATGGTGAAACCCCGTCTCTACTAAAAATACAAAAACAAAATTAGCCAGGCGTGGTGGCAGGCCCCTGTAGTCCCAGCTACTCGGGAGGCTGAGGCAGGAGAATGGCATGAACCCAGGAGGTGGAGGTTGCAGTGAGCTGAGATCGTGCCACTGCACTCCAGCCTGGGCAACAGAGCGAGACTCCGTCTCAGAAAACAAAAAACAAAACAAAAAAAAACCATTTTTTTTTTGTAAATTAGCCAGGCTTGGTGGGGCAGACCTGTAATTTTAGCTATTTGGGAGGCTGAGGTGGGAGGATTGCTCAAACTCAAAAGTCAAGGCTGCAGTGAGCTGTGATCACACCACCGTACTTCCAGCCTGGGTGACAGCCTGGGTGACAGATCAAGACCTTCTCACTTCCTTCTGAGGAAGTAGAGTTGTTAGAATCCATATTTTTACCAAAGTCTGCTTACATAGAAAGATAGAAGGCTATCTTAAACAGACTTTTAGTAGAAATATGGATGTTAACAACTCTGCTTCTTCAGAAGGAAGTGAGAAGCAAGGTAGAGAAAAATATATATTACCCTAGAGAATACCTAAATCATTATTAACAGGCTATTGATAGAAATATGGACATGAAAGTGGCTGCTGGAGACCCGGCACAGTGGCTCACACCTGTGATCTCAGCATTTTAGGAAGCTCAGGTGGGTGGATCACTTGAGCCCAGGGGTTTGAGACCAGCATGGGCAACATGGCAAAACCCAGTCTCTACTGAAAATACAAAAATTAGCAGGGTGTGGTGGTGTGCACCTGTAGTCCCAGCTACTTGGGAGACTGAGGCGGGGGAGTTGCTTGAGCCTGGGAGGTGGAGGTTGCAGTAGGCTGAGATCACACCACTGCACTCCAGCCTGGTTAACAAACTGAGACCCGGAAGGAAGGAAGGAAGGAAGGAAGGAAGGAAGGAAGGAAGGAAGGAAGGAAATAAAGAGAGAGACAGAGGATGGAAGGAAGGAGAGAAGGAAAGAAGGAAGGAGGGAAGGAAGGAAGGAGAGAAAGAAATAAAAGAAAAAAGAAAGAAGAAAGAAAAAGAAAGAGAAATAAAAGAAAAAAAAGGAAAGAAAGAAAAGAAAGAAAGGAAGAAAAAGAAAGAAGAAAGAAAGAAAAAAGAAGAAAGAGAAAGAAAGAAAGAAAAGAAAGAGAAGAAAGAAAGAAAAAGAAAAAGAAAGAAAGGGAAAGAAAAGAGCTGGCTGCTAGTGAGGACTCAGGTGGAAATGAGAAATGTGTTATTGGAAACTGGAGGAAGGGTGATACTTGTTATATAGTGATAGAAAGCTTGGCAGAATTGTGTCCTGCAGTTATGTGGAAAGCAGAATTTGTAAACAATGAAATTGGGCATATAGCTGAGGAGATTTTCAAGCAGTGTTGAAGGCACATTTTGGTTTCTCACTGCTTATAGTAAGATGTAAAAGGAAAGATAAAAATTAGGGAAAGAATGGTGAAACCAAAAGTGGCCAGGACTTGATGACTTAAAATGTTATCAGCAAAAATTAAGGATTCACTGCCAGAAAAGTGCATTGTAGAGAAAAAGCCAAAAGTGTGGCTGGTAACACTTTTGCTATTACCTCAGAAAGATAAAAATCAGTATTCAGTCACACAAAAGGCTCTTTAAAGAGATTAAACAGGTGACTCATGGACCCCCTTGGCCTTCTCAGCAGACCCCCAAAATAGAGACAAGATTATCTAGGAAAAATCTATAAACAAGCTTCTTTTCTTCGGGAGTGAATTTCTCTAATATACACAGAAAACTACAAGATTCTTGAGAATTTTATACCAGTGGAAACACTGCCAGTTTGAAATTTAAAGGATAGAATACAAGACAAAAGAAAGCTATTGGACCTCCAAAATTCCACAGACAAGAAACAGGCTGATAAAACTACTCAGATGTAAACACAGATCACACTACAAAACAGACAGAAATCCTAGGCCTACCAGAAACCTAATCAACAAAAACCTCTGGAGATGAGGAAACAGGATTCTGCATTTTAATAGGCATACCAAATGAAATTGGAGAAAACTACATTTAGGAGGAAAGCAAGAATCATAGTTCACTTCACATATTGGAAAGACAGTCATGAGGAAAATATGGTAGACTATTCTATGTAGCTCCTGTAAACTGAACTAATGTCAATGTGTGGAATGAATAGGGAGCCAGGTTTAAACCAAATCTGAGGAATAACTTTCTAACTCTCACAACAATTGGAAGAGGAATGGAGCCTGGAATGGGCTTTCTGGTAAGACAATGCACTCTTCATCATAGATATGTTTAAATAGAGGTTAAATTATGTTCATCAGGAATGTTATAGGCTGGGATTTGATGGGAGACGAGTTAGACTAGAATGATGGTGATTAAGACCCCCACCACATTGAAGACTATTATTCAAAGCTACAACTTCAGAGCATTTAAATAAAAAAGATTTGAGGTGTAAATGATGAGTTAGAGAGTAAAAATGTTACTGACTATCCGCAATAGAGTTGATCCACCATCCACAGAACATGACCAATTTTTCCCCCCAAAGGTGGTGACTGCTTTACTTACTTTGCCCACATTTGTTCTCTATTGGTGAGGGGAGAGAAGTAACATACAGACAGAGATCAGAGATAACTTATTTTCAAGATGGTCAGGGTGAACTGGCAAATCTGAAACAGGAAAATTAACTGAGGCAGATTATCACTTAAACATATATGCACAGGCCCTGACTTTCACCAGCTCAGTTAAGCAGTCAAAGAACCACTAAGTAACTTCACAGCTTATGGTGCATTTGCTCTGCTCTGACTTTCAGATTGATTGTGTATGAATCTTTCAGGTCTGGAATACCAATACCCTGCAGGAACCACTAGTATCTATAGTTACAGGAGTATTTACCAAAGTTTTCTTGACTTTGACCAGCTTTATATACCGTATCCCATTTGTAGTATCAAAGAAGTCTGGAACAAACTGGTAGAGGTAAAAGGACATTACTATTACCATCTAAAAACCATGGGGGATTACTCGAAACATTAAAATTTCATGAGAGAGATTTGAGACTACTCGGTTATTATGGTCTAAAGAGAACCATGAAGCTTTGTCTTTCTTTTGCGATTTTGTGTTGCTACAATTGCTCTGGTTTGTCCTTGCCTTTGGAAGGGAAAAGGGTGATGGGGTGGCAAAATCAAGGTCTCAGAATAGGTGATGAGTCTTTATGAAATGGGTACAGAGGCACTTACATCTAACAGCAAAAGAGCTGCATTTGCAAACTTGAAAGGTGCTATGGTACAAAAGAATTCACCAATACAATTAATAGCAATAAAAATTCAAGTACATTCTTAGATTTAAGTAAATGTCTTCTTACATACTGAGTTGCATTAGCTGGATAAACAATATAACTGTTTAATTAAATAATGGATTCTGAGACCAAAGTAAACATTAGAAGAGAAAACCTTTTACATAAAGATGTTTAATTTTGGGGGTCACTTGACATGCCATTTGCAGATAATTAGTAGGCCGCTTATTTGAGTACATGGCAGCCAGTATCTCTGCCTGAGCCAGAAACACATTTAGCAATGGAATGCAGTTTTTTTTTGGTTTTGTTTTGTTTAGTTTTGTTGAGATGGAGTCTCGCTCTTTCGCCCAGGCTGGAGTGCAGTGGAGCGATCTCGGCTCACTGCAACCTCCACCTCCTGGGTTCAAGTGATTCTCCTGCCTCAGCCCCTCCCAAGTAGCTGGGATTACAGGTGTGTGCCACCACACCCAGCTAATTTTTTTGTATTTTTAAATAGAGACAGGGTTTTACCATGTTAGCCAGGATGGTCTCAATCTCCTGACCTCGTGATCCGCCCTGCCTCGGCCTCCCAAAGTGCTGAGATTACAGGTGTGAGCCACCGCACCCAGCCAGCAATGGAAAGTTTTAAACCTCAGTATAAAAGTTGACTTAATGAAAGCCTAAAATCAATTTTACACATTAAATGCAAATGGTAACCGTAAAATATATTTCATTCTTCAAAAAGTTTTAGCAATTTAAAGCTAAACCAAATAGCTAATAAGCAATAAAAGAAAAGTATTTCAAAATTTTAGAAAGGAAATTGAAGAACAAATCAGGAAAATCTGAGTTTCAAAATCCTTAACTAACAGGATAATTAATATCAACTAACCAAGTTGACTATCTTAAGTGCTAGCAATTTTTTCTTTAAATTTCATGATATTCAAAATGTATCTTACTAAAGTGCTATCTCCAGGCCCAGCCAGATAATTTAACCCAAATTCTCCAGGACACACAGTTTTTATAGTGCTCATTATACAATACAATATTCTACTCATATAGTTGCTGCATTAATGCTTTTTGAATGAAAGGGGCATTTTATGAAAGAAAGACAAGAGGAACAAATACATACAGAACAAACACTCTATTGTCAAGCCATAAATTGAGAAAAACAAATACTAATAACAAGAAAGTTTAGACATTAAAATACTTCAGGATATACTTATGCTTTTCTAAGAAGTTCTAAGAAGGTATTCTTGGGGTACAAAAGTAAAAATAAAACTGTATCTATAATTATATTAAAAAATAAATATGAGATGTTTAGAGAACAGTTATATGAACACTTACCTACACAAAAAAATGGCTTTGTCATTCCTTCTAGGAATTTAAGATTCCATAAAATATTCTTAAGGTACAGCCTTGACCATTTTACGGACTTGCTCAAAAGCATCTGTGTCTCTGCACTGCCTACAGGATAAAGTTTAAACTAAGTCTGGCACTGAAATTCGTTCCCAGTGTATCGTCAACTTAATTTACCAGTGTTTTCTTCTGCTTCAGGAGAGAACTCACAGTTACTTAAAAGCATCTTTGCATTTATTTTCACTTCCTGATTTTGTTCATGCTATGCCATCCTGAATGTTATTCCTTCATTCCACAGCATCCCTCCCTCAACCATCACCCACCACCATTATCTGCTGGCTGAGATCCTAGCCAATATGTCAAGATCCAACAAAATATTCCTTGTAATCTCCCAAATTGGGACTATGCTATCTACGGTCTATGATTGTTTATAAATTTATTTGGTTTCCATTTTATCATGAAACATTATCTGATTCATCTAATGATTGCTTATGCATATCCTTATATAAATGCCCTGAGGGCAAATGTTATGTCTTATTAATGTTGTTTGTTTTGCTATTTCCTAAAGTATTTATGACAGTATCTTAGATTTAGAAATTGCTCAAATAATAAGTATAAAAGGCAAATTTTACTGTTTCCCATTTGTATAACTAAAAAGAACAAAAAAGTGATTTGAAGAATAGATACTTCACAATGATTATATGCCTATAATTTGTTTTAAATTCACATACCAAAGGGATTTTTATTCTAAATTACCACAGAACATATATTATAGGAATTATATATTCAGCATAATCTCAATGGATTTTAAAATATATATGCATAAGAAAAAATGATGAGCTATACACCAAAATGTTATCAAAGGCTATCTTCAGATTATGGAATAATGGATAAGTTTATTTTCCTGTTTATATTTACTTTTCTAATTTATCTACAACAATCATATGTTTACTAAAATAATTGGGAGGAAAAGAGTTATTTGAAAATATCTATATAAGACCATGTGTTCTTTGGAAGCTCTTCCTGGAAACTAGAACCATTCAGATGCTCCTACAGGCCTGGGGCTGCCCAGTTACTGTTGGTGGCTCTTCACTGGCCAGTTGCTCAACCTGTAACTTATTTAGACTCCTGATCTGTTGAAACACCTTTCCTTGCCTTTTAGAATCTGCTGGCATGGATATGGCAGAATCATATTTCCTTGACTATCTGAAAAGCTATGTAACAGTAGTGAAATTCAAGCAGCTATTTACACTGTGATCAAGAAGCTGTTTAGAGTTGAAAGCCAAGTCAATTGGATTGTTTGTTTATAACTTCACACCAAGAGCAAAAATTACTTAACCCCAAGATTAAAATTAACAACAGAACGTGGGCTAAAATATGACTTCCCCAAGGATTTTTTTTTACATTTTTTCAGTACTTCATGCAGTATCATAAATGAGCAACACAGTGTAAGAAAAACTACAAAATTATCCAACTTGTATACGTAAGCCAAATTAATTTTTATTTCCTTGCACCTGAAAGAATATCATGAAAAATAAAGTAAAGAGAATAAATCTTGGGAAAAACTCCTAGAATATTACCTGAAAAGGCTGTTATAAATAAGCAGTTGGCCAGAATAAAACTATTTCAGAATTATGCAGCTAAGTAAAGTTTTTGTAGAGAAGTATTTCAGATTTCAGTCCCTATGAACCTGAAAGGAAAGTGGCCAACATTTCTGACAATCCTGATAATTGGTACACACATACTACAAACCAATTTTCACGAAGCACAAAGCACTTTATTCTCTGCAGGAGTATAATGGGATTTGACAGCAAAACCCACCAGGCCTATTCCCTGACCTATATGCCAACTCTCATGGTTAAACTGCTGCAAAGTTTACAAATTTACAATGAAATGGCTGTGTTTTTTTTTTTTTTTTCCAGAGCCCAGGTTCTAATTCTGAACTAATGAGTCATAAAAGACATAGTCAGTATCTTGTTCATAATTTTAGTTTCTTGCTTTGATCATATCAATGTGACATTAAGGAAACCTTTATTAGTATAGGCACACAAGGTAGATAATGCAATTCACTGTTTTGATCAGCCTGCTCCCCACCTCCCCTATCTCTGATCAAAGTATTTATTCCCTTTTGGCAGAGAAACTGTTCCTTCCCTGACACCATGGATCTAGGTGGAGCTACTAGTTACAGCATGCTGGCTTCAGAGGCCACATAGCAAGAGCTCCAAGCTGGACCCATCATAGTATCTCACATTCCTAACTCTGTAATTGGTAAATAGGGTGAGAACATGATTAGAGAAAGGCCAGTCAAGATTGTTCTCTGAAGCTTTTCAAACAGGAGCTTGGATGAGGGCACCATGCTGTAAGAGTCAAGGAGGTGAAGAGCTTTTTCCTTCCAGATGGTAAATATATGCAGTTGCAAGCTGCAGCTGCTAGTAGCCAGGTTCTCTGCCACATATAAGAACACAGTCTGAAGTAGAAGACAAAATTTAAATTTCAGGTCATATAAGCAAATGATCAGAAAGTGTGGCTTAATTTTTTCATGCAACTGAACTTAATTTCTTCAATGAGATCCTGTTTTACTGGATGATAGAAACTCAGCCTCAATGAATTCAGGCTCCCATTTCTTTTCCTTCAGTTCACATCTAATTTTAAGCAAGGGACATGGGACAGAAAGAAGGCAGGGCCAGAATAAGCAAACGTTCTGATATTTGGTCATTTGTTGAATTTGGCGTCTCCCTCCTCATCCTGTTTTTCAAGTGTTGATCTACATGGATCCATGCCAAAGGTCACTTCAGGATCAATGACTCTCCTTCCTGGACCCCGATGCCCTGCTGAAGTGTATTGAAAAGTGTTCTCCAGCACCACTCTGGGCTCTGGGCACCTGGGTGAAGGCCCAGCAACATGACTATGCTAGGCTCAGGAATTAGTCTACTGCTCCTACACCTTGCTGAGGCAAGTTGGAACTCCATGAGGCTGCTTCAGATCTGAGGACCTTCATCACGCAGCTGTTCCTACATACTGCCCCATGCTACCTGATAGGGTTTAGATTTGTCTCCGCCCAAATCTCATGTCCAGTTGTAATCCCCAGTGTTGGAGGTAGGGCCTGGAGGGAGGTGATTGGATCATGGGGGCAGTTTCTATTGAATGGTTTAGCACCATCCCCTTGGTGCTGTTCTTGTGGTAGTGAGTGGGAGGTGTTTGGGTCATGGGGGCAAATCTCTCATGGCTCTTTGCTGTCCTTGCTGTAATGAGTGAGTTCTCACAACATCTGCTGGTTTAAAAGTGTGTAGCATCTCCCCCTTCACTCTCTTCTTCCTGCTCCCACCATGTGAAACAGCTTGCTCCCCGTTTGCCTTCTGCCATGATTGGAAGCTTCCTGAGGCGTCCCCAGAAGCAGAAGTCACTATGCTTCCTGTACAGTCTGCAGAACCATGAGCCAATTTAACCTCTTTTCTCTATAAATTACCCAGTCTTAGGTATTTCTTTACAGCAATGAGAGAGCAGACTAATACACTAACCCGAGTTGCAGAGGGGTTTTCTCTCCACCCCTAGCTCTATCTGGAATAAAGGGGAGTAGCTCTTTCTACTCGGTTATTCTCTCAGCTGTTGTGATAGTTTTCTACAGACTGTGGCATTTTCCTGCATTTGCTAGTCTCTCAGGGACAGCTCTTCAAACTTAGTCCTCTCTTTTCTGAACAAAAATTACCCTGTTCATTCAACTACCTCTTGCATGGCAGAATTGGAATGTGAAATTTTTTAGTGTAGGAATAAGATCTTACTTTTAAAATAGTCAAGTTAAATCAGTGCTTAGCACATATGCTCTTAAGAAATGTTTTGTGAATACACAGATGAATTAATGAATGGGGCAATGTGATTGCAAGACCTTGGCTGCCATCTTTTGGGAAAAATACACGTGTGTGTGTGTGTGTGTGTGTATATATATATATACACACATATATATATGAACACTAGAGCAATACTTTTCAAATTTGGATGTGCACATGAATTACCTGGAGATCCTGTTGAATGTAGATTCTGATTCAGATCTGGACTGGGGTCTGAGACTCTTCATTTCTAACCAGATTCCAGGTTGTGTGGATGTTGGTGGTCCTAGAACCACATCTCAAGTCACACTGCTCTAGAATCATCTGACAATGGGGTTCTTTAAGACACAATGGGTTGCCAGTCACTGGAAGTATTTATGCAGATGTTACTATTTGTCAGAAATGTGACAGAAAGAATGTAAGATTGTTAATAATAGTGGAAACTGGGTGTACAGTACACGAGAACTTTCTGTACTACCTTTGCAATTTTTCTTTAGCTCTAAAACAATTCTAAAATAAGTGTTTTGTTTTGTTTTGTTTTTTTATGAGACAGGGTCTCACTCTGTCACCCAGGGTGGGGTGCAGTGGGAGTGTCTATTGCTTCTTCCTCAGAGGGTTCAGTCCTTGGATATGAATTTCACAGAGTACTTCGAAGTTTTTGTTTCAATTACAGATTGGCTGTACTTGACATTATAAAACATATTCAATTTAAAACAATAAACACAAATGCCCCCTGTGTGTTGCCTAGTGATAGTATCATCTACCAGGTGCAGGGCCCCTTTCCCAGTGGTACCAACTCAACTGTCTTTCTTTCTCTTTTGGCTTTCCTTTTCCTGCTAACATGGGATAGCTCTCTTAATCTTCAGAGCCTGAATTCAATCCTAGTCTGCGCTTTTGAGATTCAAAAACACAGTGTGCTGTAACATCTCCTTCTGTGGCAATGCACATAAAAATGCCAATGAGTAGATGAGGGTTATGGGGTAAAGTAGTGGTGGAAACACATAAGGTAATCAAAGTTTTCCTCCACAGAGGGCACAGTGTCCAGAAAGAAGGAGCAAAGGCCACGTGAGGGAAGTGTGCTGCTGCAGTACCTAAGTCTTGGCCCTAGGTTCTGAGTCCCTTCTAAAGTGCTTGCTTCTGCCTTGCTAAAGTTCAATTGATCCAGTCTTCCTTTAATTCTGTGAGTTACCTAAAGATCTCTCCTCAATTCCCTCTTTTTACTTAAGCTAATTGCAGCTACATTTTTGCCACTTGCACCCTATAGAATCTCACCCAAAATAATATCTTAGCCAGAAAGGAGAATTTATATTTCATGGAATCAGAAAAATTTCAACAGTCAGGCAACAGGAATGGAAGACATGTAGATGGTCTTCGGGAACCCTAAAATCACCAGTAATCCTATCTCTTGTCTCTGCTTCTCCATATGAGTCAGTTTCATTTCCTGTTACTGACCAACTCTCTCCACATAGTGGAAAACATAGTGCTGACCATTCCCAGGTTTTCCATAGGGTGGTTTCCATCACCAGATAAAGGAAGAAATAAATCAGTTTCTATTATTTTGTTTAAGTAGTAGAAATGTCAAGAGAAAGAAAATTCTTGAGTTCTCTAATTATTCCATGCCATGTGGACGACAGCTTGTGTTTGGATTGTAATGGTAAAGAAAAACTCCTCTTTATGACCAAGCTATCCAGCCCTTTTAAAACTCCCTTTTAAATGTATACAAAGGAAAAAATGAATTTGAAAAGATTGCTCTGTGTTTTTCTTAAGCTAAAGTCAGAAAACAGAAAGTAATGAGAATAAAAACAAAGAAAGTTTTTAAACAGATACAAATTTAAAAAACAATCATGTGTTAATTCCTTTTCACTCAATATTAAATATAACATAACATAACAAAGAAGGATCTCATATTCTCAACACAGAAGAATTTTAAAGTCAAGGAGACTAAACTGTGATAAACATACACCCTGTTTCTTGTACCCTGTCCAAGCATAAGATACTGTAAAAATTTTCTTTCTGTTCTAAATTTGATGTACTTGACATTATAAAACACATTCAGTTGAAAACATCAATGAACAAAAATGCCCACAGAATGAAGGACAAAAAACATATGATCATCATAACAGATGCAGAAAAGGGTTTGACAGAATTAAACATCCTTTCATGATAAAAACAATCAACAAATTCAGAGTAGAAAGAATGTTCCTCAACACAATAAAGGCCACACACCAAACCCACAGCTAATGTCACAATCAATTGTGAACGTTGAAGATTTTTCTCTAAGATCAGAAACAGGGCAAGGATATCCACTCTCACCACTCCTATGCAACATTGTACGGGAAGTCCTAGCCAGAGCAATTAGGCAAGAGAAAGAAGTAAAAGGCATCCAAATTGGAAAGAAAGAAGTAAAATTATCTCTTTTTGCTGATGACATGATCTTATAGATGGAAAATCCTAAAGACCTAACCAAAAAAATTAATAGAACTCATAAATTAACTCAGTAAAGTTGCAGTATACAAAATTAACCTACAAAAATCAGTAGCATTCCTATAGACAAACCATAAACTAACTGAAAAAGAAACGAGGAAAACAATCCCATTTACATTAGTATCAAAAATAAAATAAAATACTTAGGAGTAATTTAATCGAGGAAGTGGAAGATCTGTATACCAAAAACTATAAAACATCAATGAAATAAATTGAAAATTATACAAATAAATGGAAAGATATTGTGTGTTCATGGAGTGGAAGAATTTATATTTTTTAAACATCCATATTACTCAAAGCAATCTACAGAGTCATTGCAATCCCTACCAAAATGCTAATGACATTCTTCACAGAAATTTTTAAAAATTCTAAAATTTGTATGAAGTCCAAAAGACCCCATATAGCCAAAGCAATCTTGACCAGAAAGAAAAGTCAAAGCCAGGGTCATCACACTACCAGATTTCAAAATATATTACAAAATTATAGTAATCAAAACAACATGGTACTGGCATAAAAACAGACACATAGACCAACAGAATAGGACAGAGAGCTCAGGAATAAACCTATACATCTACAGTCAATTGATTTTAGACAAAGATACCAAGCACACACAATGGGGAAAGAACATCTCTTCAATAAATCATATTGTGAAAACTGGATATCCACGTGAAGAATAATCAAAATGTACCAATACCTTATCCCTTATAGAAGATTCAACTCAAAATGGATTAAAGACTTAAACATAGGACCTGAAACTATAAAACTACTAGAAGAAAACCTAGGGAAAAGTTTCACGACGTTGGTCTGGGGAATGATTTCTTGGCTATGATCCCAAAACCACAGGCAATAAAAGCAAAAATAGACAAATGGGATTGCATCAAACTAAAAAGCTCTGCACAATAAAGGAAAATCTCAAAAGAGTAAAGAAACAACCCATAAACTGGGAAAAAGTATTTGTAAGTCATACATTGGATAAGAGGCTAATATCTAAAATATACAAGAAACTCAAACTACCGAATAACAAGAAAACAAATAACCCAATGAAAAAACTGGCAAAGAATTTCCATAGACATTTCTCAGGAGAAGACATACAAATGGCCAAGACATACATTTACCAAAATGCTCAACATTTCTAATTATCAGAGAAATGCATATTAAAACTACAATGGGATATCACCTCATGCCTGTTAGATCAGCTATTTCAAAAGGTAAGTATTAGCAAGTACGTGGAGAAGGAACCCTTGTATACTGTTGGTGGTATTACAATTAAGTGCAGCAATTTTGAAAAACAGTATGAAGTTTTAAAAATATAAAAACTAAAAATAGATTTACCATATGATCTAGCAATTCTACCTCTGGGTATATGCAAAAGAATTGAAATCATATGTTAAAGAGATGTCTGCACTCCTATGCTCATTGCAGCATTATTCACAGTAGCCAAGATATGGAAACAACCTAAGTGTTCATCAACAAATGAATGGATTTTTTTTAATGTTGTGTGTGTATGTGTGTATATATATATATACACACATACACACACAATGGAATACTATTCAGCATTTTTTAAAAACTCTGTCATTTGAGACAATATGAATGAACCTAGAGGGCATTATGTTAAGTGAAATAAGCAGTCAGGCATGGTGACTCACGCCTGTAATCCCAGCACTTTGGGAGGCTGAGGCGGACAGATCACTTGACTTCAGCAGTTCGAGACTACCCTGGCCAAGATGGTGAAATCCCGTCTCTACTAAAAATACAAAAATTAACCAGGCGTGGTGGCGGGCACCTGTAATCCCAGCTACTTGGGAGGCTGAAGCAGGAGGATCGTTTGAACCCAGGAGGCAGAGGTTGCAGTGAGCCAAGATTGCGCCACTGCACTCCAGCCTGGGCGATAGAGCAATACTCGGTCTCAAAAAAAATGAAATAAGCCAGGCATGGCTAGACAAATACCCCACTTTTATGTGGAATCTTAAAAAGTCAAACTCATAGAAAGAGAGAGTAAAAAGGTGGTTACCAAAGGCTGGCAGTGGGTGAGAGTGTGGACAGGGAAAGGAGAGATATTGTTCAGCTGATACGAAGTTTCAGTTAGGAATAAGTTCTGGTGTTCTATTGGACAGCATACTGACTGTAATAATAATGTATTGCATATTTCAAAATCTCTAAGAGAGGATTTTAAGTGTTCTCAACACAAAGAAATGATAAATATTTGAAATGACTGATAATGCTAATTAGCCTGATTTGATCATTCCACAGAGTATACATGTATCAGAATATCATATTGTACCCCCATAAATTTATACAATTACTATTTGTCAATTAAAAATAAACTAGAATTTGGAGGAAAAAAAAGTGCCCAGTGTGTGTTGCTTAATGAGCTTTTGTAATTATTTATAAGAAAAAAAGACTTAGACTAGTATAAAGTTAACAGTGCTGGATCCGTGAACATGGAAGTTCTAAGTCACTGTCACACTGCATCCATACTTAATTGAAGAGTCCTTTCAACTTCTTGCTAAAACTTTCAGATGCACTCTTTTCCTCTTCTCCATCACTTCCCCCATCAGATCTCCAGTGAAATGCAATACGTGTGTTTTTGAGACTCAAAACGTAGTGTGCTGTAAAATCTCCTTCTGTGTCAGTGGATCCAAAAATAACCACGTCAATTTTTATCGATCCTCCTATTTTTCCCAGATGCTACTTCCCTCTTTACCAGGAGTGGGACAATATGTTATACAAACAACTGAATCCCGGTAACTTGAGTGTCTACTGTGACAGCCATTGGCAACTTTCATCAGATTTGTAAGATTCTTGTGGTAAAGTGAATGATAGCTGAATTCCCTTAACGTTTCCAAGTTGAATTCTCACTTAGGTCAATGGTTCCCAGACTCCAGTTTTGAAAATGAAATTTCAAAAATATGTGGGGAACCAGCATGTTTGCCAGCTCTTACTTTTGCCAAATAAGGACTTAGGGAAAATAATGTTCACTATTATCAACATTGTTTCACAAAACAAAGAACATTTTTAAGGCCAGAAAAGTAGGCAGGACGTTATCTTGGCTTAAAAAGAGGTGGGGGAGAAAGAGTGATCATTTCCAGAGAATTGACAATGATAGACTAATTGCATCAGTCGGAAAGTCTATCAGGAAACAGCTGACACCCTCAAAAAGTTAAAATATTTCAGTAAAGAGACAATTTACAGAGATATGAGTAAAGTTAAAAAAAAAAAAAAAAAAAAAAGATGGTGAGTTACCTAGAGACTAGCAACAGCAGGAAACCATTACTCCCTCTTAGTTTGAAGGGATGAGAAAAGGCAACTGTGTTTCCAGAGCCAAGTGTGAGCCAGAGGGGATGGGAGCTGGAGTTGTGACAAACACAGCCACTGCCAGAACCACGATGAAGAAGGGAAAGACTTGGGTTAAAACGATGATACCTGTCTCCTCCATCTTGCGTAAATCTAACTGGAAATCAGAGAGCAAGGAGGCCTGAGGATTGCAGTCCATAGAGTCAGCCTCCTGGAGCACAAACAAGGTCAGAAAACGGCAGAAAAATGGAATCATGGTGGAATCCACCAAAGCATATTAATGTGGGATCAGACAGCATAGGGATCAGACAGAGGAAAGGGTATGCCTGTCATATCCTTTTTTCTTTTTTTCATTTCAATTGGAGGAAAATTACAAGAGACATTTTAAGATGTAATGTTGCTTGTAATTATATGCTTGATACATTTGTCAGTTAGGAGCTCAATATCCAATAGTGTAACATCAAGTGGTGCTCAAATGGGCAACATGTTCCAGTACTTTATTTTTATCATACTCATAATTAAAATTTTGACTTCACATAGGTACAAAATGGAGGCAACACGCAACATTTTCATTTAGCTGAGGACATTTTGTATGAATTAAAGAGTACCAAAATATAACAGCTACCACAGCTCAGGGACTTCTACTACAGAGGTTTCCAATGCTGCACGTTGACAGCACTTGAGATGTTTAAAAAATACTGATCCCTTCTCACACCCTAGAAATTCTGATTTAATTGGAATGGGGTAAAACTTGGAATGGGATTTTTTTAAATAAACTTTTTATTTATTTTAAAAGATTTAGATGTTCAGAAAAATGATAAAGATAGTAGAGTTCCCATATACTTCACACCCAATCTCCCCTATTATTTCTATCCTATGTGAGTGAGGTGCATTGATCAGAACCAGTGAACCAATACTGGTACATAATTTTTAATTCATGTCCATACTTTATTCATATTTTATTAGTTATTAACATCACACTATTTTTCTGTTCCAGTATCCCAACCAGGGTGCTGCGTTACTTGCAGTCGCAGGCCGCCTTAGACTGCTCTTGGCTATGACAACTTCTCAGACTTTTCTTGTTTTTGATGGCCTTGACAGTTTTAAGAAGTGCTGATATTTTGTACAATGCCCCTCAGTTGTGATTTGCTTAATGCTTTTCTCAGGATTGCAGTGTGATGTTTGTTACATGCGGAGGAAGACCACAGAAGTTAAGTGTCATTTCCATTGCATCATACAAGAGTACATACTATCAACATGACTTACCACTTTAATATTGACCTTGATCACCTGGCTGAGGTAGTGTTTATCAGGTTTCACCCTTTAAAGTTACTCCTACACTTTCCATACGGTACTCTTTGGAAGGAAATCACTATGCACAGTCCATGCTTACGGAGTAGGAGTTATGTTCTACCTCCTTGAGGATGGAAGAGCTTCACAAATTATTTGAAATTCTCCTGCACAGGAGATGTATCTTCTTCCCTATTTGTTTACTTACTCAGCTGTTTATTTATGTCAGTGTAGACAGGAATATTTATTGTATATATACCTGAATTATAACCCATTGCTACCTTATTTATCTTATTGCTCAAATCGTCCCGGCGTAGGCCATTAGGAACTGCTTACATTGGCTCTAGTCTCCCTTTGATGTGCTCCATCATTGTGGGTATTAAGTACTTCTTTCTTTTAAGAAACTACAACATGCTCCAGACTCATATTGTATGCTTCCTGAGAATCAGCCACCTCTCCAAGGATCCCTGGTTCCTTTTATTGGAACAAATAGTATTGGAAACAAAGATCTGACTTGTTAGGTGTATCCTTGTATCTTGACCTCTTCAGCTGACAGAGCAAAATGTGTGTGTGTGTGTCTGTGTGTCTGTGTGTGTGTGTGTAGCTAACTTCTATATATATACGTATCTATAAATATTTCTATATGTAAACGTCTGTACCTATAATAAGGTAAGCATGAGTTCATACTGATGTCTCTAACTCTAATCCATAACCATATGAATCATTCTTGCCTTCTCCCCATGCTTTCCTGTAAGCTCCCACTTCAACAGTGAGAAACCTGGCTCCTGCTTCCTGCTATCCACATTCTCTTTACTTAATTCTTCAGTTCCATATCAGATGTATGATGGTTTCAGAATTGTTAACCTGTTCCTCCATGGGAGACTTTATCAACTAGATGACCGTGCTTACATACAATTATTTTTCCCTTTAGTCTTACAATCTCTGCTCATTTCCAAAGTTACTCAGGCTAGCAACTTTTTCTGCCAGTCCCTTCAGTGAGGTTTTATCATACATTTGTAACATTGTTAATTGTTTAGTCATGTTCCATATTCCACCCTGTGACCCTCTGACCTCAGAAATAATTTTTTTTACAATTTTCATACATTAAGATTCACTCTGTACTGTAAAGTTCTATCGGTTTTGATAAATGCATGGCGTTGAGTACCCACCATTATGGTGTCATGCAGAATGGTTTCATCACTTACAAAGAGTATCCTTTGTGCTTCACCTGTTCAACCTTCCTCTCTCCCCAAACCCCAGTAATGTCTGATTTATTTGTTGCCTCCATAGTTATGCCTTTCCAGAATGTCCTATAAATAATGAAATCATACAGTGTGTAGCCTTTTCAGACTGGCTTCTTTCTCTCTGTCTCTTTCTCTCTCCCTCCCTCATCCATACCCTCCCCCATTTTGCCTGCTCACCCTTCTTTTTGTATTAACTTCATTCTGGGGACTGGTTTTCTCTACAAGTTAGTCCCCAGTAGCTCCATAGCTCCCCCACCCCCATTCTCTCTGACATGTTACTCTCCCCTCAGGCTCTATACATTTCAGCCCCACTGGCTTTTTGATGTTGTCTCTTGAACATGTCAGGCACAATCCCAAATCAGGGTCTTTGAACTTGCTACTTCCTAAACCTGGGATCCTCTGCCTCTTCCTCATCTTATTCAGATATTTGTTAAAATTTCAGCCTCACAATGAAGCCTTCATAACTATAAAATTGCATCTTTCTATATGATGATTTCTCTGACTTTTTTCTCTGTAGCACTTAGTCTGATCTGACATATATTTTACTTATTTATTGTTATTCCCTTTCTCCATCCACTAGAACATCAGCTCTACAGGGAAGCTATATCATCAGAACCCAGAATAGCATCTGGACCACACTAGTCACTAAATCAGTAACTAAAAATTGCTGTATTCGTTTGCTAAGCTGCCATAAAAAAAATGCCACAGTCTGGGTGGGTTAAACATCAGAAATGTGTTCTTTCACAGTTCTGGGCTGAAAGTCCAAGATCAAGGTGCCAGCAGGCTTGGGTTCTCCTAAAACCTCTCTCCTTGGTTTACAGATGGTCATTTTCTCAAATGGTCTTTCCTCTGGGTGCACACATACCTGGAGTCTCTTGGTATGTCCAAATTTCCCTGTCTTATGATGACTTCATAAGACATATTACATTAGGGTTCACCTTAATAGCCTCATTTCAATTCAATTGTCTCTTTCAAGGCCCTACCTCCAAATACAGTTACATTCTGATGTACTGGGGGTTGGGGTTTCAACATGGAAATTTGGGGAATGTACAATTCAGCCCACAAAAATTACCCTTCCAGTGGTCAATCATTTCCTCTTGTTTTCTTTAAGAAGGAGACAAAGATGAGGACCACTGATTATGTATCTCATATAACTTTCACATTGCCAATATTACCTTATTAAATACTCTTACTCTCTTCTTCAAAAGTAACATTTGTTAAATATTTTTAAAGGCTCCACCACCTCAAGTGTGGTTCTAAAGGAAAAGCTAAGGGAAAATAGTCATATTCAAGGAGGACGCATCGGAACACTGTGTCTCAAATATCCTCCTTGGACCCTTGTGTTACACCTGTTTTATGATTCACATATTTGACACTGCCAAATTTTAGTTTTCCTCATTATTTAAATAATTGCTGAGAGAAGGGAGACTAAGAAATCACTCTGAAGAAACCTAGTACTTAAGGGAGAGGCAAGAAATGGGAACGCTACTGTTTTGGGTTGAATTGTATCCCCCCAAAAGACGTGTTCAAGTCCTAACCCCTAGTACCTGTGAATGTGACCTTATTTGAAAATAGGCTCTATGCAGATGTAATCAAATTAGGATGAGAGATCACTGTTGATTAGGATGAGACCTAATCCAATATGACCAGTGTCCTTGTAAGAAGAGAAACAGACCCAAGGTTTTCCTCCCTGTGTCTGTTTCTCTTCTTACAAGGACACCAGTGACAGAGGGAAGACAGCCACGTGAAAATGGAGGCAGAGATTAGAGTTATGCTGCCACAGAACAAGGAATGCCTGAGGATACCAAAAGCTAAAAGAGGCAAGGGATATTCTCCCCTAAAGCTTCAGAGGGAGTATGGCCCTCCCAACACCTTGATTTTGAACTTCTAGCCTCCAGAATTCTGAGATAATAAATTCATGTTGTTTTAAGCCACCTAATTTGTAGTATGTTTTAAAGGCAGTCCTGGGAAATGAATACATTCACGGAGAAGACTGAGAAAGAGAAGACATATAGGTAGTAAGAAAACCAGAATATTTCAGAAGTCAGAGGAGGAAAATGGATGGAAAGTCGCTTGTATTGTCAACTACCCTACGCAGGTTAAATCATATCTAAATCAGGAAGTGGCCACTCATTTGAGCATTATACAAATGTATAGAAGTTTATTATTAATATTATGAGGAATTATTAGGCAATTCCAGAAGAATAGAAATCACTTCTGTCCAAAGTATTCAGGAAGACTTCATAGAGGGCATGACATTGATGCTGAAATTTAAAGAATAACATTTCAAAGTGCAGAAATGGAAGGTATAGTTGAACAACGTGGGGGTTAGGGGTGCTAATACCTCATACAGTAGAAAGTTGCATATAACTTTTGACTCCCCAAGCACTTAATTACTAATTACCCACTGTTAACCAAAAGCCTTACCAATAATGTAGTCAATTAACACATATTTTGTATGCTATATGTATTATATACTATATTCTTACAGTAAGTTAAACTAGAGAAAAGAAAATGTTACTCAGAAAATCATAAGTTAGAGAAAATATATTTACTATTCATTAAGTGGAAATGGATATCATAAAGGTCTTATCCTCATTGTCTTCACGTTGAGTAGGCTGAGGGGGAAAAGGAAAAGGTAGGCTTAATCTTACCCTCTCAGGGTGACAGAGGCAGAGGAAAATCTGTGTTTAAGTGAAACTGCACTGTTCAAACTCATGTTGTTTAAGGGTCAACTGTATTATAGTCAGAGGGGAAAAGTGAATGAAATAATGGAGGAAAAATATTTCAGAACACATTGAGGAAATGGCCAATATAACATAGGGTCTTTATAAAGGAGATGTTATTTGTGGGGGATCTGTATTAGTCTGTTTTCACACTGCTATAAATAACTACCTGAGACTGGGTTATTTATAAAGAAAAGAGGTGTAATTGACTCACAGTTCCACATGGCTGAGGAGGCCTCAGGAAACTTACAATCATGGCAGAAGGTGAAGGGGAAGCAAGGTGCGTCTTACATGGCAGCAGGAAAGGGAGAGCAATGGAGGAAGTGCCATACTTTTAAGCCATCAGATCTCATGAGAACTCACTCAGTATTATGAGAACAGCATGCAGGAAATCCACCCCCATGACCCAATCACTTCCCACAAGCTCCCTCCCCTGACATGTGGGGATTACAATTTAATGTGAGAGTTGGGGGGGAACACAGCCAAACTAGGTCAGGGTCAGATCATGGATGTCCTTAAATGCTATGATAAGGAATCTGAACTCTTTTCTAGAAAATCAGAAATGGCACAGTCTTAAATGTAAGTTAGGAAGGTTGTGTGTAAAATTTTATACAAATACTGGGGGTAAACAAACATTGATGAGCTGTAGACAAGGAAGACTGGGAGGTATTAAATGCCTAAAGAAGATGTCTGCAGATTTGATCCTAAGTGACAGTGGGAATGGAAATGTGGTTCTTATTTTTGAAGCCCTAACACATGCCAGGCCGCCTACTGACTGCATTATATATGTTATTACACTAAACCTGACAACATTTCTCCGTGGTGGAATTTATCCTCCTAATTGTATACTTATGAAGGCTGGGACTCAAAGACATTAAGTATCTTACCGGAATTCACATATCTAATAATGGTGGGGCTGATATTTATATCCAGAAATTTGGTATAATTTTAGGCTCCTGCCTCATCAATTTGCCCCAACCCAACCCAACCTACAGCTCATGTTGAAAATTTTGGATTATTCAGAAAACATATTAAATGAGGCTTTACTTATTTTTCCATTTTACACCACCCACCCCACACACCCCTAAAAAAAGAAGAATATTTTGGAAATGCGGGAATTCTCTTTGGGAAACTCGCTATATTCTTGACTTACAATTAGTTTGCCGTCTATTTCCCCCCATCTTTCCTATCTCCTAAAATACAGTGTCTCACTCTTATAAGCATTTAATAGCTTTCCTTTTCCTACTGGCACCAGAGAACATAAAGGGCATTTTGACATAGTAAAGAAAAGTGCCCTTTGAACTCTCTGTAAAGTGAATGCTGCTACTCAAGTGCACATTGGCTTTCCTTTTAGACTAGGATCACTTAGTATTTCTCTGTCAGAGACTGGCTGAGGGCCATTTACCCTTGAGACATACATGAATGAACCAGACAATGTTCTAATGACACTGAATTGGAAAGAAAACTGTGCCTTGATTCCTGCTTGTAAGGTTATTGACTCAAGATAAAGATGCAAACTTTTAAAGAGAGCATTCTTCTGTGTTTGATAAAAGAGGACTCGAGCTATTCTTCAATCAGCTTTTAAAGAAAACATTCATTTATTTATTTTTAAACAGTAAAATATTATGGAGTCAAGCATATACTTGGGTATTTAAAGAAAAGATCAATGTCTTTGCAAGGTAACTGGCTTCCAGCTTTTGAGAATCTAAACTAAACTCAAAACAGGAGAAACTGAGAATTAGGAGGGAAAAGGAACAAGGACCAAATAAATGCCTTTCCTTCTTCTGTTTATATAATAAATGCACTTATTGTTGCCATGGCAAAAGAGCTAGTCTATTTTTTCCATTCCTCTGTCTCTACCCATTATTATATCCAACACCAGAAAATGTCATATTTCGCCATCGTCATTCTTGGGTCATTATGTTTATCCATCTACTCTGCATTTACCACTCTCCTTTACAGTTTTTTTCATAATAGTATTTACAGAAAAAAAAAGTGATTTCAGGTGAGGGAAGTGGCTTCCAATGCAGTTAGAGAAAGAAGGAAGCAAAGAATGATGGAAAGAAAAGGGGGAAAGCCCTCAGCAGTTATTTAGCCAGTGGGAGACCTTCCTAATCTTGTAAATCCTGTCAGCTCCTCAAGAAAAATCTCAAAAATGCCATTTAAAGCAAATTCTACCTTACTGATAAGCTAAGTCAACGTCGTAGGGGTCTATTTTGGCCTTCTAAACACAGACAGCCATAATGATGGGGGTCATATTCTCTTTCATCTTTATTAGGCTGAACTCATCAAAAAGTAAATTCTAAATTAGGGAAATTAATAATACCACTATCCTACAATATTCATACACTATATGGAGTATTCTGCTCAATTCATGATGCCACATTTTATCAAGGACAGTAACACACTAACATGTTTTCAAAAGATGGCAAGCAAGGTCTTGCAAATCACATTGCCCCATTCATTTATTTATTCATCTGTGTATTCACAAAACATTTCTTAAGAACATATGATGTGCTAAGCACTGATTTAACTTGAATTTTTTTTAAATAAGACTTTATCCCTACTCTCAAAAATTTCACATTCCAGTCCTGCCATGCAAAAGGCAGTTGAATGAACAGGGTAATTTTGTTCAGAAAAGAGAAGACTAAGTTTGAAGAGCTGTCCCTGAGAGAAGAGCAAATACAGGAAAATGCCACAATCTGTAGAAAACAGTCAGTAAGGGTGAGATAAGTGGTTTCATCCTGTTTATATGTCCTGAGGCTTGAGTGTATAAACAACCCACTCATAATGTTCTTTCTCTCTCATTCCCATTCCACCTACGATTAGGGCAAAGGGATGAGGTAGCCTGCCTTCCCTTTCATAAATCCTTCAGTTGCAGACCCTGACATTCATGTAAAAGCAATCCTGCAGGACAAAGTTACTATTGGACAGCTCAAGACAGGAAGGGTGTCTAGCCTTGAACAATCTAGGAAGAGTCCAGCCAAGTAAAAACTTGGATTCCGCCTTCGATTATCTGAACAGCTGTCATGTGGAATAAGAAACAGACTAGATGTACACAAAGTTAAAAGAAACCCAGTTGAGACCAAAGAATGGATATTATAAAGAATAAGCTTTTTCTTGAACTTTTCTGAATTTGCTGTTCTCTCAGCGTCAGCTCTTCAAACTTAGTCCTCTCTTTTCTGAACAAAAATTACCCTGTTCATTCAACTACCTCTTGCATGACAGTATTGGAATGTGAAAATTTTTAGGGTAGGGATAATTTTTTCTAAAAAAAATTCAAATCAAATCACATAATATGCTCTTAAGAAATGTTTTGTGAATACACAGATGAATTAATGAATGGGACAATGTGATTGCAAGACCTTGGTTGCCATCTTTTGGGAAAAATACATATATATGTGTGTGTGTGTGTATATATATATATATATGTATATGAACACTAGAGCAATACTTTTCAAATTTGGATGTGCACATGAATCACCTGGAGATCCTGTTGAATGTAGATTCTAATTCAGGTCTGGAATGAGGTCTGAGACTCTTCATTTCTAACCAGCTCCCAGGTTGTATGGATGATGATGCTGGTCCTAGGACTACATCTCAAGTCACACTGCTCTAGAGTTATCTGGCAATGGGGCTCATCAAGACATACTGGGTTGCCAGTCACTGGAAGTATTTAAGCAGATGTTACTATTTGTCAGGAATGTGATAGAAAGGATATAAGATTGTTAATAATAGGGAAAACTGAGTGTACAGTACACATGAACTTTCTTGTAATCTTTGTAATTTTTCTTTAGATCTAAAACAATTCTAAAGTAAAAGTGTTTTTTGTTTATGTTTTTGTTTTCTGACAGAGGGTCTCACTCTGTGGCCAAGGCTGGAATGCAGTGGTGTGATCACTGCAGCCTCAACCTCCCAAGCTCAAGCCATCCTCCAACCTCAGCCTCCCAACTGGCAGGGACTACAGGCACGTGCAACCACACCTGGCTATTGTTTTTGGTTTTCTTTTGTAGAGACAGGGTTTCGCCAACTTGCCCAGGCTGGTCTCGAACTCCTCAACTCAAGCCATCCCACCGCCTTGGCCTCCCAAAGTCCTGGGATTATAAGCATGTGCCACCGTACCTGGCCCTAAAATAAAAGTTTTTATTAAAACAAATTTTCTCTTAAGGAGATAATTATCTTTGGAGTAAAGTATTTTCTTTATTGTGGCTTTTTAAAAAAATTGATTGACACATAATAATTGTATATATTTATGAGATACAGCTGATAATTTTGATACAGGTATATACAATGTGTAATGATCATATCAGGGTAATTGTGATATCCATCATCTCATTTATCATTTCTTTATATTTGGAACATTCAAAATTCTCTCTTCTAGCTGTTTTGAAATACAGGATAAATTGTTGTTAACTATAGTCTTCATACTGTGCTACAGAACACTTGAACTTATTCTTCCTAATTAACCATAATTCTGTACTTGTTAACCAATGTCTCCCTATCCTCCACTCCCCTACCCATCCCAGGCTCTGATAACCACTATTCTACTCTCTAATTCTATGAGATCAACTTTTTTAGCTACCACATATGAGTGAGATCTTGTGGTGTGTGTCGTTCTGCGCTTGGCTTATTCCACTTAACATATATCCTCCAAGCTCATTCACGTTGCCACAAATGACATGATTTCTTTCTTTTTTATGGTTGAGTAATAGTCCCTCATGTATACATATACCACATTTTCTTTATCAATTCATCTGTTGATGGACACTTAGGTTGATTCCATATCTTGTCTATTGTGAATAGTACTGCAATAAACATGGGAGTGCAGATATATTTTCAACATACTAATTTCCTTTCCTTTGGATAAATACCCAGTAGTGAGATTGCTGGATCATATAGTAGTTCCACTTTTAATATTTTAAGACACCTCCATACTGTTTTCTATAATGGCTGCACTAATTTAAATTCCTGCCAACAGTGTGTTAAGGGTTCCCTTTTCTTCACATAGTCACCAAACCTTGTTGCCTTTTGTCTTTTTGACAATAGTCATTCTAACAGGAGTGAGGTAATATGTTATCGTGGTTTTGATTTGCATTTCCCTGATGATTAGAGATATTAGCATTTTTCTTCCATCTGTTGGCCATCTGTACATCTTCTTTTGAGAAATGTCTATTTAGGTCTTTTGGGTTATTGGCTTTTTTTGCTATTGAGTTGTTTCAGCTCCTTGTATATTGTGGATATTGACCCCTTATCAGATGTATAGGTTGCAAATATTTTCTCCCATTCTATAGATTGTCTCTTCACTGTGTTGATTGTTTCCTTTGCTGTACAGAAACTTTTTCACTTGATATAATCCTCCAATTTGTCTTTTGCTTTTATTACTTGTTTTTTTAAGGTCTTATTCATAAAATCTTTGCCCAGACCAACATCCTAAAGCATTTCCCTTATGTTTTCTTCTCATAGCTTCATAGTTTCAGATCTTACATTTAAGTCTTTGACTCATTTTGAGATAATTATCTTTTTAGTGAAAAAAAATGCCATTATGATTATGGAATCATAGCCACAGGTCATGATAGATAGAGACTAGAGAAATATTAAGTTTGGAAGGATTGTGATATTTCCAGAACCACCTAGAAGGAGATTAGGAGCCAAAGATGAGCAATAAGGGAATGGAAAGAAATCAGTGATATGGCAGGAGAACCTAGAAATTGAAGAGAGAAGTCAGTCTGTAAAATATTTCCAGTGGCTAAGAAAGTTTAAGAACTTGTGCCTAAGTCCAATTTAAATTTTCCTGTAGCATTATGACATAAAGTAAACCTTTGTGATAGCTTTTTCTCCGTTAAATATCTCATACAGACAACTGCCTTAAGTGATATTTTGAGAAACCAAGGAAAAATTGATGCTTTGGGGTACATGCTAGTGGAGGACAGAGAACAGCCAAGAGAAGCAAAATGCAGGTGAGGAAAATAACTTTGAGAATCCAGAAGTCAGAACAAGAGGTGATTATAAGAGACATAAGCCCTCAGAGAACATTTGGAGATATAGGAGGAGGGGAGATAACGACTTTCCCCTAATGCTGTAAGGCTATGATGTAAAGGGACACATTACTAGTAGAGTGTAAGTATATAGGCCTATTTTTAAATAGCAATTGTGAAAGTATTTGCCATGTGCAATTTTATGAGTGTACAAGATTAAACTCTAGTTCATATCAACCACTTCAAACAAAAGGAAGTTGCAAGTTATTTATCGCCATCTTAGTTGAAAAAATAATATGCCAGTACAGAAATTTCCTTTCAATTATGTGTCCCTGGCTTGCTGCCTTCTTGAAATAAATAAAGCAGCACCGTCCCACCTCCCAGAACAAAAACAATAGCACCACGTAACAGTTAAGCCAAAAAGCAAAAGCTCCAAAGCAGACGGAATCAACTCCTTGTGCCAACTTCTTACTCTGTTGACTTTCATCTTTCTTGTTTACATAAGTGGAAATGTTTTCAAGATGTGCACTATTTCATTGATATCAGAATCCAGGTCTGTTGACAGAATAGTGTTCCTGTGGAGAGCACATTAGATTAGAACATCAGGGAAGCCAGGGTCAATTCAAATTCATGAAACAATTATTAATTGATTATACCAGGTAGTTTGATTAAAAGATACACAAGTCAGTAACACAGCCTTGTCCTCAGAAAATTCTGGTCCGATATGCAAGAGAAAACAAGTAAATAAATGACTGCTTAAAAATGTAAAGAAAGATCTCAAGATGAAAAAAGTTCTGCAGATTGGTTGTACAACAATATGAATATACTTAACACTATTGAACTATATGGTTAAGATGGTAAATTTTATGTTATGGGTCTTTTGCCACAATTAAGAATTTTTTAATTTTAATGAAAAAAATATCAATAAAGATAATTGACTGGCCACCCCATCCCCTTGGGAGAAAAAAGAGGGAAATGCTGGCATGGGTTTGGCCCCAGGCAAGATTGGATTCTGCAGTATGGAGCAAAAGCAAGACCTTACCCTATAATACCTAATTTAGAAAAAAGCCGAGAAGTTATTTCAAAATCTATTGTGGAGAATCAATTATCAAATGCTAAGAGAACAAGTAGGAAAACCAAAGAACCAGAATTGGTGTGGAGTTGCAGTAAAAACAGAACAGAGATGGGCAAGAAACTGGCAGCGTCCGGGAAGAATCGACAAAATACAAAAACGTACCTGAAATAAGAAAAAAACAAGGAGCAATGGCCAGCAACAATCTCTAGCTCCCTGTCTAAGTTGTTGGTAAGCAATTCAAAAGGTGCAGGGACAAAGTAGGGATAGCGAGACACTAGGTGTGATGCTGCAGAACAAACTGCAAGGATTTTCCAGGACGGAAGGAGGAGGAAGATGAGGAAAAGTTTCATGGAAAAGTGGAAGTTAAAGTGAGCTTTAAAAGATGGACGATTAATACCTAGCTGATGGGTTGATAGGGGCAGCAAACCACCAGGGCACACATTTACCTGTATAACAAAACTGCACGTCCTGCACATGTATCCCAGAACTTAAAATAAAATTAAATTTTAAATAAGTAAATAAATATTCACTTTTTTGAAAAAAAAGATGGATGAATTTTAACATATGAGATGGAGAGGAAAGCATTTCCATACAACAAGAAAAACATAACCACTGAAGCTATACGAAAGGCCAGGAATCATGGTAACATATACCTAACACATGCATTTATCTAAAATGTGGGAAAATTAAGAAAATAATATGAAGTAACTCTAGAAAGAAGACTATGGCCACACTGTTAGGATATCTCAGGCCATAATGAAGCATTAAATAAAACTAGTTTTGCGATTATGTTTTTAATGTTTTGGAGTAGAGACAGAAAATACATAAAGGACCTATTTAAGGACTTTTCAGTGACTTCAGTAAGAAGATTGTACCCAACGTAATGTTTTATCTTGATTATTGCTGTTATTCCCAACTACTAATACCTAGTACCTAGTAGGTGAATAATAAATGTTTGTTGAATTCATAACTTCATGCATAATAAGGAAAAGCTTAATTAATGAAAGAAGAGAGCCTAAGCTAAGATAATGACAATGGTAATGAAAAATCAAAAACAAACAGAAAAAATATTGTTGAGACAAAAATCAACATGATTTAATATTAGATTGGAAGTGGAGAAAGAATATATGATTCTGGAGCTTGGAGCCTGGGTGCACTGGGGTAAAGTAGAGAAGATAATGAGTCTTTTACCCCCACTTGTGCATAGAAAAGATTTTTTATTGTTAATCTTTCTCGTATGAGGTATAAGCTATGGTTGAACTCGGTAAATACCCACAGTACAGAAAGGCACACAAGAAATTGATTATAATTAACATGAAATTGAATTTACAAATTATGTAGCTACACTTTTTGGAATGGGTAGAAACAGTATTCTTAGCTAAATTCTAAAAGGATTCTAAGCAACTTGGATGCTGCAGTGAATGGATAGCTTGGGTCCCACTCAGCTTTTCTCAACAGAAGCACAAAACGAAAAAAGCTAATTAAGTAGAAAACCTGCCCTATAGCTCATCTCACAATTTTAGAAACAATCCATTTTACTTTAAGTACTCCTAACAGATACCTTCTAAAAGGCAAGGATACTGGTAAAAATGAAACTCAATGTTCCCAGCTCACAATGTTTCCATCTCTGCCCTGATGGTTGGTAAAATAATCAAGATGATCTACATACTCCCCACTGTAATGTCTGGCTATTTGCTAAAACAGATGTTTGGCTTTTATGCCATAGATACCTTGAGGTTCCCCTAGGCAGAAAATCAGAGGAGAAAGCGCTTTCCCTTAAAAGACAAAATCTTAGATATTGAACACATTGATAAATCTGACCATACCTCTCTTTGAAATTTCAAACTAAAGCATAGGTAAGGGATGATATTTGGCTACCTTAATAGTCACTTAGCAATAGTGGGTATTACTAAGAGATCTCATTTCTTGTTCAGGGTAACATAAGCGCATTAGATTTTCCTGAAGTTTTACAATCTAAACCCAAATAGACTCAGACCTGTTAGCTGGAAATGGGGCCTCTGGTTAGAGCTCTTTGATCTTCGTGATATATTCTGTGTACATAGGAAAATAACTGCCTGTGCCATTTATCATAAAGAGATTTTAAGTATATGGCAAACATTAATCACTTCTCATCTGAACTAGCAGAAGCAGATTCTTAAGGCCAGGCTGATCTCCCTGCCAGCAACAAAGACTTCATGAGGGTGTAGTAAGGAAATGGAAGCACATTATACAACCACATATATAATTGCATATTGTTCAGCCCACAGTTTTTATTTTGGAGTTGGAGTCTTGTGTTCAAGATCCAATCCAAGATCCATTCAATCCTCTGATTTCCAAATAGCATTCTCTCCCATTATTAAAAACCCATGGGCATCCAGATTCCTCAGCATCCCGTGAGGGTTATCCAGTGTTCCACAAACATGATAAGTTGTTTACACTTCTGAAATCATCTATATAGTCACAGTTCTTTCTCCTTCTCAGTTGAAACTGGGGAAACGCAATCAGGAAGGAGCTTGGAAGATACTTCTGCAAGTCATCCAAGAGGGTGGAGACCAAAATACAAGCACTGCAGCTTCAAAGGCCTAGCCGCTGGCTAACAAGAACTTGTTTTTAGGCCCAAGGATAAAAATACTCAAGATGGGCCATTTTCCGTAAAATGCTTAAGAAGAAATGAAAAATTATAACAGAATTATTTGGAGTCTTAAGGCACCTTTTTCATCTTGAAGAGCTGCCATTTCTAATATTTCTTTCCTCTAAAAGCCATTCTTACAACAGCCCAGATTGAAACCACTAGGATTGAAAGGGGAAAAGTTCAGAAAACCCACAGTGAATTAGAGAAAACAGACTCTACACCAAGAAAACAGAAATTTAAGAAGTGCAAGGGAATTTGCTCTCACAGGAAAAGAAGCCTGGTATGTATAATCCTCCTAGAAAAATTCATATTATCCCCAAGACAAGGCTCTAAATAAACTGTGTTACCACTGTCAAATTTTTCAGATTTTTTAAAGTAACATTGGGATTACCAGAAAATGTAATGTGCCATTACACATTAAAACACTTCCCTTCATTCTCTTACTTTGCAAGCTGTTTTTTACAGTTCTCTTTTGGTACGTGGATAGCAGCATCCCCCAGTAATAAAAACAACACTGGAAGCGATGACCTATTGGATATTTACTAGGTGCCAGGGACTGTGCTGAGTATTTTATAGTCATTAAGTCTTTTAGCCCTCACAGTAATCACTATAATCTGGTAGTATTAATTATCTTTTAGAAATAAGAAACTAAAGCTCAAAGAAATTAAGAGAATTTCCGAAAGATTGCATACCTGAAAGGTAGCAGAGCCAGGGTTCAAACCCCTGACCTTAGTAGCACTATACTGTTTCTATTGCTAATGAAAATGGAGGATGCATCAAGTATAAACTTGGCTTATTGCCCTGGCATTTGGGGTATGAAAAAAAAAATTGTGTCTTCTTCATCAAGTCCCCCCTCACCCATAAAACTGAACTCACAAGTGATAGGGGACAGGGAAATCCCAACAAATTGGAATTACAGAAAAGCAGCTTGAAAATGAGTGTTTAAATGTTGGTTGATTTGGTTGAAGTAAAGAGTGGGATGGAGGAGATTAACTAAAAGCCCAGTGAATGTGGGGAAATTCTCCAGGACATTGGTCCTGGCAACTATTTCTTGAGTAATACCTCAAAAGATCAGGCAACCAAAGCGAAAATGGAAAAATGAGATCACATCAAGCTAAAAAGCTTCTATGTGGCAAGGGAAACAGCAAAGTGAAGTGACAATCCACAGAATGGGAGAAAATATTTGCAAACTATCCATCTGACAAGCGATTAATACCCAAATATATAAGTAACTCAAACAACTCTATAGGAGGAAAATCAAATAATCCAATTTAAAAATGGGCAAAACATCTGTAACAAAAATTTCCCAAATGAAGACATACAGATGGCCAACAGGTATATAAAAAATACTCAACAACATTGATCATCAGAGTAATGCAAATCAAAACTGCAATGAGATACCATTCCACTGTAGTTAAAAAGGTTTTCATCCAAAAGACAGACAGTAACAAACGCTGGTGAGGACGTGGCAAAATGGGAATGTAAATTAGTACAGCCACTATGGCAAACAATACGAAAGTTCCTTGGAAAACTATAGAACTACTACATGATCTAGCAATCCTACTGCTAGGTAAATATCCAAAAGAAAGGAAATCAGTATGTTGAAGAGACATCTGCACTCACATGCTTATTGCAGCACTATTCATAGCAGCCAAGATTTGGTATCAACCTAAGTGTCCATCAACAGATAAACGAATAAAGAAAATGTGGTACATATACACAATGAAGTATTATTCAGCAATAAAAAAGAACAAAATCCTGTCATTTGCAACAACATAGATGGAACTGGAAGACATTACATTCAGTGAAATAAGCCAGGCACAGAAAGACAAACTTCTCATGTTCTCACTCACATGTGGGAGCTAAAAGTTAAAGCAATTGAACACATTGAGATAGAGAGTAGAAAGATGATTAGCAGAGGCTGGGAAGGATAGCAGGGTGGGAGTGGTAGGGGGTGGGGAAATGAGTAATAGGTGCAAAAATAAACTTAGATAGAATGAATAAGATCTAGTATTTGGTAGCACAACAGGGTGACTATAGTCAACAATAATTAATTGTATATTTTTTAATAACTAGGCTGGGCATGGTGGCTCACACCTGTAATCCTAGCACTTTTGGAGGCTGAGGCAAGCAGACTGCTTGAGCTCAGGAGTTTGAGACCAACCTGGGCAACATAAGAAAACCCTGTCTCAAAAAATACAAAAATTAGCCAGGTATAGTGGTGTGCACCTGTAGTCCCAGCTACTTGGGAGGCTGAGATGGGAGGATTGCTCCAGCCCAGGAGGTTGATTCAATGCTGTAGTGAGCCATAATCATGCCACTGTACTCCAGCCTGGGTGATGGAGTGAGATCCTATTAAAAAAAAAGAAGAAGAAGAAAGAAGGAAAAGAGAAAGAAAAAGAAAAAGAGAAAGAAAGAAAGAAAGAGAAAGAAAGAAGGAAAGAAAGAAAGAAAGAAGGAAGGAAGGAAGGAAGGAAGGAAGGAAGGAAAGAAAGAAAGAAAGAGAAAGAGAGAAAGGAAGGAAGGAGAAGAAAGAAAGATGAAAGAAAGAAAGAGAGAAGGAAAGAAAGAGAAAGGAAGGAGAGAAAGAAAAAGAGAAAAGAAAGATGAAGGAGGGGAGGAGCCAAGATGGCCGAATAGGAACAGCTCCGGTCTACAGCTCCCAGCGCGAGCGACGCAGAAGACGGGTGATTTCTGCATTTCCATCTGAGGTACCGTGTTCATCTCACTAGGGAGTGCCAGACAGTGGGCGCAGGTCAGTGGGTGAGTGCACCGTGCGCCAGCCAAAGCAGGGGCGAGGCATTGCCTCACTCGGGAAGCACAAGGGGTCAGGGAGCTCCCCTTCCAGGGGTGACAGACGGCACCTGGAAAATCGGGCCACTCCCACCCGAATACTGTGCTTTTCCGACGGGCTTAGGAAACGGTGCCCCAGGAGAGTATAGCCCGCACCTGGCTCAGAGGGTCCTACGCCCACGGAGTCTCGCTGATTGCTAGCACAGCAGTCTGAGATCAAACAGCAAGTCGGCAGCGAGGCTGGGGGAGGGGCGCCCGCCATTGCCCAGGCTCGCTTAGTTAAACAAAGCAGCCTGGAAGCTTGAACTGGGTGGAGCCCACCACAGCTCAAGGAGGCCTGCCTGCCTCTGTAGGCTCCACCTCTGGGGGCAGGACACAGACAAACAAAAAGACAGCAGTAACCTCTGCAGACTTAAATGTCCCTGTCTGACAGCTGTGAGGAGAGCAGTGGTTCTCCCAGCACGCAGCTGGAGATCTGAGAACGGGCTGACTGCCTCCTCAAGTGGGTCCCTGACCCCTGACCCCCGAGCAGCCCAACTGGGAGGCACCCCCCAGCAGGGGCAGACTGACACCTCACACGGCCGGCCAGGTACTCCAACAGACCTGCAGCTGAGGGTTCTGTCTGTTAGAAGGAAAACTAACAGAAAGGACATCCACACCAAAAACCGATCTGTACATCACCATCATCAAAGACCAAAAGTAGATAAAACCACAAAGATGGGGAAAAAACAGAGCAGAAAAACTGGAAACTCTAAAAACCAGAGTACCTCTCCTCCTCCAAAGGAACGCAGTTCCTCACCAGCAACGGAACAAAGCTGGACGGAGAATGACTTTGACGAGCTGAGAGAAGAAGGCTTCAGACGATCAAATTACTTCGAGCTACGGGAGGATATTCAAACCAAAGGCAAAGAAGTTGAAAACTTTGAAAAAAATTTAGAAGAATGTGTAACTAGAATAACCAATACAGAGAAGTGCTTAAAGGAGCTGATGGAGCTGAAAACCAAGGCTCGAGAACTACGTGAAGAATGCAGAAGCCTCAGGAGCCGATGCGATCAAATGGAAGAAAGGGTATCAGCCCTGGAAGATGAAATGAATGAAATGAAGCGAGAAGGGAAGTTTAGAGAAAAAAGAATAAAAAGAAACGAGCAAAGCCTCCAAGAAATGTGGGACTATGTGAAAAGACCAAATCTACGTCTGATTGGTGTACCTGAAAGTGACGGGGAGAATGGAAACAAGTTGGAAAACACTCTGCAGGATATTATCCAGGAGAACTTCCCCAATCTAGCAAGGCAGGCCAACATTCAGATTCAGGAAATACAGAGAACGCCACAAAGATACTCCTCGAGAAGAGCAACTCCAAGACACATAATTGTCAGATTCACCAAAGTTGAAATGAAGGAAAAAATGTTAAGGGCAGCCAGAGAGAAAGGTCGGGTTACCATCAAAGGGAAGCCCATCAGACTAACAGCGGATCTCTTGGCAGAAACCCTACAAGCCAGAAGAGAGTGGGGGCCAATATTCAACATACTTAAAGAAAAGAATTTTCAACCCAGAATTTCATATCCTGCCAAACTAAGCTTCATAAGTGAAGGAGAAATAAAATACTTTACAGACAAGCAAATGCTGAGAGATTTTGTCACCAACAGGCCTGCCCTAAAAGAGCTCCTGAAGGAAGTGCTAAACATGGAAAGGCACAACCGGTACCAGCCACTGCAAAATCATACCGAAATGTAAAGAACATCGAGACTAGGAAGAGACTGCATCAACTAACGAGCAAAATATCCAGCTAACATCATAATGACAGGATCAAATTCACACATAACAATATTAACTTTAAATGTAAATGGACTAAATGCTCCAATTAAAAGACACAGACTGGCAAACTGGATAAAGACTCAAGACCCATCAGTGTGCTGTATTCAGGAAACCCATCTCACGTGCAGAGACACACATAGGCTCAAAATAAAAGGATGGAGGAAGATCTACCAAGCAAATGGAAAACAAAAAAAGGCAGGGGTTGCAATCCTAGGCTCTGATAAAACAGACTTTAAACCAACAAAGATCAAAAGAGACAAAGAAGGCCATTACATAATGGTAAAGGGATTAATTCAACAAGAAGAGCTAACTATCCTAAATATATATGCACCCAATACAGGAGCACCCAGATTCATAAAGCAAGTCCTGAGTGACCTACAAAGAGACTTAGACTCCCACACATTAATAATGGGAGACTTTAACACCCCACTATCAACATTAGACAGATCAACGAGACAGAAAGTCAACAAGGATACCCAGGAATTGAACTCAGCTCTGCACCAAGCAGACCTAATAGACATCTACAGAACTCTCCACCCCAAATCAACAGAATATACATTTTTTTCAGCACCACACCACACCTATTCCAAAATTGACCATATACTTGGAAGTAAAGCTCTCCTCAATAAATGTAAAAGAACAGAAATTGTAACAAACTGTCTCTCAGATCACAGTGCAATCAAGCTAGAACTCAGGATTAAGAATCTCACTCAAAACCGCTCAACTACGTGGAAACTGAACAACCTGCTCCTGAATGACTACTGGGTACATAACGAAATGAAGGCAGAAATAAAGATGTTCTTTGAAACCAACGAGAACCAAGACACAACATACCAGAATCTCTGGGATGCATTCAAAGCAGTGTGTAGAGGGAAATTTATAGCACTAAATGCCCACAAGAGAAAGCAGGAAAGATCCAAAATTGACACCCTAACATCACAATTAAAAGAACTAGAAAAGCAAGAGCAAACACATTCAAAAGCTAGCAGAAGGCAAGAAATAACTAAAATCAGAGCAGAACTGAAGGAAATAGAGACACAAAAAACCCTTCAAAAAATAAATGAATCCAGGAGCTGGTTTTTTGAAAGGATCAACAAAATTGATAGACCGCTAGCAAGATTAATAAAGAAAAAGAGAAGAATCAAATAGATGCAATAAAAAATGATAAAGGGGATATCACCACCGATCCCACAGAAATACAAACTACCATCAGAGAATATTACAAACACCTCTATGCAAATAAACTAGAAAATCTAGAAGAAATGGATAAATTCCTCAACACATACACCCTCACAAGACTAAACCAGGAAGAAGTTGAATCACTGAATAGACCAATAACAGGAGCTGAAATTGTGGCAATAATCAATAGCTTACCAACCAAAAAAAGTCCAGGACCAGATGGATTCACAGCCGAATTCTACCAGAGGTACAAGGAGGAGCTGGTACCATTCCTTCTGAAATTATTCCAATCAATAGAAAAAGAGGGAATCCTCCCTAACTCATTTTATGAGGCCAGCATCATCCTGATACCAAAGCCTGGCAGAGACACAACCAAAAAAGAGAATTTTAGACCAATATCCTTGATGAACATTGATGCAAAAATCCTCAATAAAATACTGGCAAACAGAATCCAGCAGCACATCAAAAAGCTTATCCACCATGATCAAGTGGGCTTCATCCCTGGGATGCAAGGCTGGTTCAATATACGCAAATCAATAAATGTAATCCAGCATATAAACAGAACGAAAGACAAAAACCACATGATTATCTCAATAGATGCAGAAAAGGCCTTTGACAAAATTCAACAACCTTCATGCTAAAAACTCTCAATAAATTAGGAATTGATGGGACGTATCTCAAAATAATAAGAGCTATTTATGACAAACCCACAGCCAATATCATACTGAATGGGCAAAAACTGGAAGCATTCCCTTTGAAAACTGGCACAAGACAGGGATGCCCTCTCTCACCACTTCTATTCAACATAGTGTTGGAAGTTCTGGCCAGGGCAATTAGGCAGGAGAAGGAAATCAAGGGTATTCAATTAGGAAAAGAGGAAGTCAAATTGTCCCTGTTTGCAGATGACATGATAGTATATCTAGAAAACCCCATTGTCTCAGCCCAAAATCTCCTTAAGCTGATAAGCAACTTCAGCAAAGTCTCAGGATACAAAATCAATGTGCAAAAATCACAAGCATTCTTATACATCAATAACAGACAAACAGAGAGCCAAATTATGAGTGAACTCCCATTCACAATTGCTTCAAAGAGAATAAAATACCTAGGAATCCAACTTACAAGGGATGTGAAAGACCTCTTCAAGGAGAACTACAAACCACTGCTCAAGGAAATAAAAGAAGATACAAACAAATGGAAGAATCCATGCTCATGGGTAGGAAGAATCAATATCATGAAAATGGCCATCCTTCCCAAGGTAATTTACAGATTCAATGCCATCCCCATCAAGCTACCAATGACTTTCTTCACAGAATTGGAAAAAACTACTTTAAAGTTCATATGGAACCAAAAAAGAGCCCGCATCGCCAAGTCAATCCTAAGCCAAAAGAACAAAGCTGGAGGCATCACACTACCTGACTTCAAACTATACTACAAGGCTACAGTAACCAAAACAGCATGGTACTGGTACCAAAACAGAGATATAGATCAATGGAACAGAACAGAGCCGTCAGAAATAATGCCACATATCTACAAGTATCTGATCTTTGACAAACCTGAGAAAAACAAGAAATGGGGAAAGGATTCCCTATTTAATAAATGGTGCTGGGAAAACTGGCTAGCCATATGTAGAAAGCTGAAACTGGATCCCTTCCTTACACCTTATACAAAAATCAATTCAAGATGGATTAAAGACTTAAATGTTAGACCTAAAACCATAAAAACCCTAGAAGAAAGCCTAGGCATTACCATTCAGGACATAGGCATGGGCAAGGACTTCATGTCTAAAACACCAAAAGCAATGGCAACAAAAGCCAAAATTGACAAATGGGATCTAATTAAACTCAAGAGCTTCTGCACAGCAAAAGAAACTACCATCAGAGTGAACAGGCAACCTACAAAATGGGAGAAAATTTTCGCAACCTACTCATCTGACAAAGGGCTAATATCCAGAATCTACAATGAACTCCAACAAATTTACAAGAAAAAAACAAACAACCCCATCAAAAAGTGGGCGAAGGACATGAACAGACACTTCTCAAAAGAAGACATTTATGCAGCCAAAAAACACATGAAAAAATGCTCACCATCACTGGCCATCAGAGAAATGCAAATCAAAACCACAATGAGATACCATCTCACACCAGTTAGAATGGCAATCATTAAAAAGTCAGGAAACAACAGGTGCTGGAGAGGATCTGGAGAAATAGGAACACTTTTACACTGTTGGTGGGACTGTAAACTAGTTCAACCCTTGTGGAAGTCAGTGTGGCGATTCCTCAGGGATCTAGAACTAGAAATTCCATTTGACCCAGCCATCCCATTACTGGGTATATACCCAAAGGACTATAAATCATGCTGCTATAAAGACACATGCACACGTATGTTTATTGCGGCATTATTCACAATAGCAAAGACTTGGAACCAACCCAAATGTCCAACAATGATAGACTGGATTAAGAAAATGTGGCACATATACACCATGGAATACTATGCAGCCATAAAAAATGATGAGTTCACGTCCTTTGTAGGGACATGGATGAAATTGGAAATCATCATTCTCAGTAAACTATCGCAAGAACAAAAAACCAAACACCGCATATTCTCACTCATAGGTGGGAATTGAACAATGAGAACACATGGACACAGGAAGGGGAACATCACACTCTGGGGACTGTTGTGGGGTGGGGGGAGGGGGGAGGGATAGCATTGGGAGATATGCCTAATGCTAGATGACGAGTTGGTGGGTGCAGCACACCAGCATGGCACATGTATACATATGTAACTTACCTGCACATTGCGCACATGTACCATAAAACCTAAAGTATAATAATAATAATAATAATAATAATAATAAAAGAAAAAAAAAATGGGGAAAAAAAAATAAATAAAATAAAATATCAATCAGGGCCATCTCAAAAAAAAAAAAAAAAGAAAGATGAAAAGAGAAAGAAGAAAGAAAGCAAGCAAGAAAGAAAGAAAGAAAAAAAGAAAGAGAAAGAAAGAAACTAAAAGAGTAGAATTGGAACATTCCTAACACAAAGAAATAATAAATGCTTGAAGTGATGCATATCCCAATTACCCTGCGGTGATTACACATTGTAGCCTGTATCAAAACATCACGTGTCCATAAATATATATACCTATTATGTACCTAAGATAATTTAAAAAAATTTTCTTTTAATTTAAAGCCCAATGAAGGGACAAGTTTAACCTTCAGTTTTATTCAAGATACACAGAGGTGACAGTTCCAAGTACATCTGCTGGTCTGTAAATCTAATCACATTTATTTATTTAAATATGGTCAACTTTTCTTTACTCTGGTAAAACCTTACTTTGTTTTTTCCTAGCTATGTATATATATTTAGATTTAAATTTATATAAGATATATGCATATAAATGTATATATAAAACCACACATAACAATTCAAGTATCCAATATTTATTTACTATACCTACAACAACGCAGAATCTAACAGGGAAACAGACAGTAGGCAAAATGTTCTTTCCACACTCAAAATAGATATGACAAACATCATGTAGTGCCCACATTCAGAGCTTACGAGCTTTTATTTTACTCATCATTACTCAATTCCACTGCTAATAAGTAAATAGAAAGAAAAGACAACATCCTTAGCAGCAGCAAAAAGTGACAACTGACAGACAAATAGTAAAAACTGTAAAAAGTCCATTCACATACAGTAGTTGCTTAATATATTGTTGTTGAATGAATGGGTGAATGAGCAAACTTTCCAAAAATTCTATTACACAATTGGTTAAACTGCAGTTTGTGTGAAAAGATCTGGGTGTTTTAGTTATCTGTGTACAGAATATGAGTCAAGAAATAGTGTTATATTAGATTGAATACATTGTTTTATAGAGTGGTAGGAACAGAACTAACATAGGCAACCTTCAATAAAGGCACATGTGTGTGTTTCTCTGTTTTTCTGTCAGGGTGGGACGGTGATTATTGTAAGGATTCAGAGATCTCAAAGAAATGAAGAACAGCTGACCATCATGGAAACTGGAGCCATGGGCTGGAAAGCCATCAGGTGTCTAGACAGCCATATGGCCCTCCTCATGTTCTCCCTGGGGTCATGTGTCTCTCATCTGTGTTACTCTTGGTTCTCCTAGAAAGTTTAGCCTCCATAAGGCTTTAACTAGTCCTCACTTTCAGCCTTAGTGTTGGAACTTTCAGCTCATCTCCCCAGAGACAGGTCTTAATTCCAAATACCCAGGAGAGGAATTTGATTGGCCCAGATTAAATCAGATATTTACCTTTTCTCCAACAAGTCATGGCCAAGTGTGGCAGGGTAAAACGTTACAAGCACTACTAGAGCAGCATTCAGGATTTATTCACTCAATCGTGAATTTACCTGCTTACATATAATATGTGGTCCTTCACCACATGGAGCTCACATTTGAGAAGAGTTAATGGTCACATTTTATGCTTCACATGTCAAAGAAATATACTACTTTGTTTCAGTCACTCTAGTGCAGAAAAGAGAGAACTCATTTAGTCATTCATCAAGAAATTTAATGAGTACCAACTATATTTCCTACACAGCGCTAGGTGCTGTGGTTATAATGGAGCACAAAATGAGACACAATCCCTGCCTCATGAGTGAAATTTGACTGTTACCTTCAAATTTTAAAGTTTTTCATGAATAAAATATGTATCTATTCTGTTCTGCTTTCAAAGGCAGAACTCACATCAGAGAATGAAAGTTACATAAAGAAAAACGGCTGAATGAACTATCTAACTGTTAGTAGATTCCAGAAATAAAGTTAAAATTCCCGGAAGATTGTGCTTCCCTCTCCAACTACAGCAAGTGGAGATAACTATGAAGAATATTATCAAAGTAATTCAGCATGAGAGAAAAGGTTTACAGTATTTGCTAAAGTGCCTTTTAAATCTAAGATTCCAAAATGGAGCTTCGGGGAATGGTGTTCAGAAGCACAGTAACTCCATCTGACACTCCAGTTCACCTTAGAGAGAGAGCTTCCCAACAGGCTTAATTACGTCATTCCCCATCCTCATTCTTCTTGGATGTACTGTCTGTACAGACAACATTGCAGAAATGTTCAAAGAGACCCACAATGGCTCCAAAAGAACATTTTTATAAGCAATATTGTAGACTGACTGTACAAATTGGTAATGGAAGCACTATAGGATCTATTGTGACTAATCTGATTTTAGAACAATACTGAAAATGGCACAACTTGTAGCAGACAGGAAAATGGGCTGACCTCTCAGAGAGAGAGTTTGTGTGTCTGCATGTGACAACAAGAAAAGATTTATGTAAGCAACCTTGAAGATCATCTGAACCCCACCTCCTATCTAAAAGGTGATGGTGATGCTCTCTATGGCAACAGAAAGATGCAAGAAAGCCAAGAATTTCAAATGCAGACTTTGGGGCCTATCACAGGGCAGAGAGTTTGGGTCCTGGCTCCCTCATCTTCGCTTTTTATTTCATTTGTAAAAAGGATATAATCACAACACCTACTGCACATAATGATTAAAAAAGAAAAAAATATGCATAAAGCACTTAGCCCAGTCAGTGCCTGGCCCATGGTGAGCATTCAAGATATGTTAGTTGTAAATTAACATAATTATGAACGTGTGTTGACTGCTTTATTTGAATTTTCTCATTACTCTTCCCTGTTTTATAGATGAAGAAATGCTTTATGGATGAAAAGATTGAGACTTAGAGGAGTTAGCTAAATTGATCAATGTCAAACAGTGAGTGGCATGGATGGAATTTGAACCCAAGTAGATTTCAACCAATAATTTAAACCCAAGTAGTTTCCAACTACTTCAAGTGTATTCTCTCTGCCTGGCATCTTTACTATCCGGCTTCTGTCTGCATTTTTGGTCACATGAAACAAACATGAATTTAGTTGTCTGAAAGATAGTTCCTCTCACTGACCAGATAGCAGATTTCCTTATAAACGTATACAGTATTGTTATGAATTTCAGAATAAAAATCGTAGCAGTATCCTTTAATCATCCTTTTCTTCAAAAGAAGCACGCAATTTTCAGAATCTAGTAAACCATATTGAAGGATGCATCTGATAACCTATGTTTGCTCTGAAATTGACCTAAACAAATCTTGATCTCATTGGCTTGTTACAAAATATGATCTCTTTGGGTGTGGAACAACCTTCCTTCCCCATGAGTTATCATTGAAGCCAGAGGCTTTTCAGTTGCATGGAATACTCAAGATTCTGATCTAATGGCACTATGCCTCACCCAGAGTCCTCCTGTACCTTCGGTGTTCTTTATCATCATTCTTGCCTAGTTCATATTGACAAGTCTCAGTGTTAAAAGAACAACTGATGACGCTCTCTTTGTACAGTCCACAATAGAATAAATATTGACCAGAATGTAGGAAAACCTTGGACATGTGACAACACTGACTTGAAAGCAAATCATTAGTTTAAAAAACAAGTGTGTGATAAACAAATTCTTTTTAAAAAAAAAGAAGTGTGGGAGGCATGTATATGTAACAAAATTCCCAAATGATGTTAGTAAATTAGATTTTAAAATCTAGGAGTAAAATATTTTGTCAATTATATTAAATAAGAGCTTATAAGGGAATTTCATGTCCCCTGATTACACAAATATTAAGCTCCTACTATGGGCCAAGTAATCTGGGAACTAGGGGTATCGCAATAGTGGTCTAGTGGACAGATAGAAACACACAATAAAAAAGTGTAAAGGCCAGGCACAGTGACTGGTGCCTTTAATCCCAGCACTTTGGAAGGCCGAGGCAAGAGGATCTCTTGAAGCTAGGGGTTCAAGACCAGCCTGGGCAATGTAGCAAGACCCTACCTCTACAAAAAATTTAAAATTACCCTGCAGTGATCTATGACTGTGCCACTGCACTCCAGCCTAGACGACAGAGCAAGACTTTAACTCAAAAAAAAAAAGAGAGGAAAAAATTAAAAATTTAAAATGTAAAGTCGTGATGAAGGTTATAAAGAAAAATAAAACAAGGAAGAAGATAGTGACAGTAGGATGCATGGTCACTTTTCAGATAAAATTATCAGAGAAATCATCTTAAAAAGATGACCTTTCAGCAGGCACTAGAATGAATGGAGAGACAGAGCCATGTGGATATCTGGAGGATGGATATTCCAGTAAGAGGGAATGGCAAATATAAAGGAATAATTGAGAAATACTTCCAAGGACTGAGGATGGCAAGAGTGACGGGAAAGTAGTAACAGGTGAGGTTAGAGAGGCAAGGGAGACCCAGATCATACATACCAAGTCCTGGTAGGGCATTTTAAGGACTTTGATTTTATAGCAGGTGGCCTTGATATAAGTTAATATTCACAGGCTGATGCCACACAAGCCTAAGGTTGTTTTGATATCATAACTCCCTCAAAAACTTAGGAGACAGGCCTTATTCCTTTAGGTTAATTCCATGTTGAATCTATCATTGTCTAAGGTTCTCATTGTCCTACAACATCACCAGTTTTTTGTAATATCAGGTTGTATTTTTCCAATCTGATAGGTAGGAAATGGTGATACATTGTGGTTTTAATTTTCATTTCCAAGATTACTAATGAGTTTGAGAACATGTCCATGGTATTGTCTTTTTCTTATTGATTTGTATATCTGAATACTAATTATTTGCTAGATACACACATGCACACACACACACAACATTCTCCAAGTCTGCTTTCTGCTGTCCTTACAGTGTCTCCTGATGAACAGAGGTTCTTAATGTGCTCAAATTTACCAATCTTTCTCTTTATGGTTTGTGCTCTTTGTGTTTTGTTTAAGCAATATTTCCATTGCTTAAACAATCCTCCATTGGAGGATCTGCCCCAAGTCACAGATCCTCCCTTTGTAGACTTTTACCTTCCACATTTACTTTTTTTTTTTTTTTTTTTTTTTGAGACAGAGTCCCACTTTGTCACCCAGGCTGGAGTGCAGTGGCACAATCTCAGCTCACTGCAACCTCCACCTCCCAGGTTCAAGTAATTCTCCTGCCTCAGCCTCCCAAGTAGCTGAGATTACAGGTGTGCACCACCACGCCTGGCTAATTTTTTTGTATCTTTAGTAGAGACAGGACTTCACCATATTGGCCAAGCTGGTCTCAAACTCCTGACCTTGTGATACGCCTGCCTCGGCCTCCCAAAGTGCTGGGATTACAGGCTTCAGCCATCGCTCCCAGCCTCACATTTACATTTTTAATAGACATGGAATTGATATCTATGTTCATGGTAAAGTGAACATCCAGTTCCACTTTTTCCATGTAAGTAACCAATTACTTCAACCTCATATGTTGACCAATTCCCTCATTTCACTGGTTTTCAGCAATGCCATCTCTGTCACATACCAAGTTTGTTATGTTCCATTGCTCCCTTGGTCCCTTAGTCCTCATACCAGTCACTCACTTCTTATTTAATAAGCTTGATAATAAAATTTGCTTCATCTTTTTCAGGACAATTTGGGTCATTCTCAGACCCTCAAGTCATCGATATAAATTTTAGAACCAGCTTTCAAGCTTTGTCATTTCAAGCTTTTTAGTACAACACAGATTGCCTTCAGATACATATTTTAATCCCATTGAATATATTGTTCCATTTGAGTAGATACAGTATCTCAAAATATTTTGTCTACAAATTCATACATATGGTATATCTTCTATTAATTCTGGTATTTTTAATGTCTTTTAATAAATTTAATAATTGTCTCCATTAAGGTCTTTATTTTTTCAGATCATTCCCTGGTGTGTGTGTGTGTGTGTGTGTATGTGTATGTGTAAAATTGCTATTGTAAATTAAATTGTAACTTTTAATTTCAGCTGTTTTAGAGCTTTGTTGCTGTTGGATAGAAATACAATGTATTTGTATATTGATTTTTATCCAACAACTTATCTAAATTTTTTAATCAATTTTAATAATGTATCTGTAGCTTGTTGTAGGTGTTCCATATTAAATCATCATATAAAATTTCTAATAATGCTAATTTCCTCTTTTTTCTTCTAATTCTTATACTCTTTCTTGTTTTTGTTTAGGGTTTTAACTTTTCTTCTGGGGTGTTTTTTTTTTTAGTAACATTAGCAAATTACCTGAAAGATAATGTGTCTGAAGTTGTACCAAACTTGTACCAAAGTTGAAGTATATTTACATACCTGGAATAAATTGAACTTCATAATAATGTATTAATTCCTATATGTATTGCTGGAATTACTTTTAAATAATATAAAGTCTGGGATTTTTGTACCTATGTTTTAAACATTGGTCTATAATTTACTTTTATTTATTATACCTATTCAATCCACTTTTAGAATGAAATGAGTTGGGCAACTTTTTCTTATCTTTTATTTTCTGATATGACTAAGGTAATATAGGGGTTTTCTGTTCCTTGGAAAGTGTGTTCGGACTCACGTAAAACCACCACAGTCTGTATCTACTAAGGAATGTGGTAGTAAAAGGAAAGGATTAATAATCATATTATATTATTGATGTATTTAATTTTCTATTTCACATTTATGCTGGGAGGTTGTGGGGTTTTTTTCCCCGAAACCCACTTTTCCAGACTGTTATGGGCTGAATCATATTCCTAGAAAATTCATATAAAGTCTTAATCCTCAATTCCTCGAACTGTGACTATATTTAGAGATAGGGCCTTCAGAGAGGTGATTATGTTAAAATGAGGCTGTTAAGGTGGGCCCAAATCTAACCTGCCTGCTGTTGTTATAAGGAGATACATGTGACAGCAGGTATGCCTGCACACAGAAGAAAGACCACGTGAGGATACAGTGGGAAGGCAGTCAGTCATCTGCAAGCCAAGGAGAGAGGCCTCAGGGGAAACCAAACCTGCCAGCACCTTGATCTTAGACTTCTAGCCTCCAAAGCTGTGAGAAAATGAATTTCTGTTGCTTAAGCCACTCAGTCTATGGTATTTTGTTACAATAGCTCTAGCAAACTAATATATACATATTTATTGGAGTGTAAGTTAGTTGTTCAAAACTTTTTTCTTTCTCTCTTTATCATATATTTTGCTTATTCATATCTTTTCTTTTTTTCTTAGCCTTGCTAGAGATTTTTCTGTCTTATTAAGAGTGAACCAGACCTCCCGGTTCAGATCCTGGCTCTGCTATTACTGGTAGTGTGAACTTTGACAAGCTACTCAACTTCTCTTAGCTTCTTTTTCCTCTTTTGTAAAATGGGGATAAATATCCTCATGTATATATCTTTAATATATAAATAAATAAATAGGAAAAACAGAAAATCTACTCAAACCTACAAATTTCCTCCGCCTTAGCGACTTCCAGTAAATTTTGATATGAGATGCTTTCATTATCATTCACCTGTAGGTATTTTGTATTTTCCTCTTAAATTATCATTTACTGCAAGAGTTAACTGGCACCCTGTATTCCATTTTATTTTGTTTCCAGAGATAGGGAGTGTTTTGTCTCCCTTCCATTATATTTTAGCTTCACCCTAGTCCTTACTGGATACATCTGTCTCCACGCAGCTCCTGGTTCATAGACACCATATCTTCTTGTACTTTTCTGAGGATGCCAAACTATTTCTTAAATATTTTTCTGGATCCCAGACTAGCTGGTTTTCACATGTGTATTCTTCCTCAAAAACCATCTTGATACGGTTTCTTTTCTTTGTTGCACAGTATCTTTTTTTTTTTTCTACCATAGGAACTGTTTTATTTTTCTTCTCTACTTCTTGAACAAGGCAAGACCTATTAAAGCTCCAGGTTTTCAATAGGTAGGGTGGATGGAGTTTCTGTTGGTCCTGCTCATTGTCCATTGGTATGGTGGTTGACTACTTTTCTCAAATCTAGAACTGAAGGGTAGATTGACAGGCACTGCTCTCATTTTAAACCCTAGATTCTAGCTGGCTTCCTTCTGGCCTGCTTCTATTTTTCACGGGTTAACACGTTCCACGTTCCTTCTACCTAACAGATTGTTTTTTGTTTGTTTGTTTTTTGTTTTGTTTTGTTTTTAGTGAGCTAAACTGATTACATACCTACTAAGATCAAGTTTCTTTTTCAACTTAACCTTCAGGACTGTATTCCTGGGAATTGCCTTCTTAGAAAGCAGTGAATGCTGCTGATTGTCTTCTACTTTCTGCCCAGTTGTTTTGGAGGATTTGTGGTTTAGTATCTACCTGGCATTAAGAAGACGACAGTTGAGTTTGATGATGGATATACAGAAGATCGGGAAATATGTACTCTGTCTTAGAAAGCACTTTTAAAAAGGCATACAGGGCTTCCTCAAAACCCATTTTCTTTATTGTCTGAACAAGTGAAGAAGTGTAAACCACTGCTCTACCTCTGGTCAGGTAGATGTCTCTGGAAGTGAAGTTGGTATATGCCAGATACACTTTGGAAATTGCTTCATGATATGTCCTATCTCTATCATTTTCTTACATGTAACTCTGGGGACTAGTTTATTAACCTCTCTGCCTCTCTCGGTTTCCTCACCTGTACAAAGGGGAAGTGTACCTCTATGGGCTATTATGAGGCATAAAAGTCATAATCCATATAGAATACTTAGAACTATGCCTGGATTCATAAATGTTCCATTATCATTATTTAATAATGCTGCTGCTATTGTAAAAAAAAAAATGTCCTGTACTAAGAGCTATGAGACTTAGGTGCATTTCTATCTCCTCCAACTGAATAATCCTGAGCTTTATTTTCCTCCCTGTGCCTTTTTCCATTTGTAAAATTATAGGGTTGGGATATATAATCTCCAAAATCCTGCCTGCTCTGACATACACACTGTGGAAGCTGTAGCATCACTTTGCTTCATGAATCCTCTGGGATTGGAAATTCTTTATAAGGCTTTATTAAACAAACACAACTCTTTCTGAATCCTGCAAAACAAAACTGGACCTGGGACAAGTACTTTAACACAAAGTTCCATTTGTCCTCAATCCTGTTTGGCCCTGACCAAAGGTAGGGTGTGATTTTTTTCTTCTCCACTCCTTCTTACACAAGGCAAGACCTACTCAAACTCCAGGTTTTCAATAGGTGGGGTTAGTACAGTTTCCATTGGTCCTACTTGTTGTCCATTGGTATGGTGGTTGACTACTTTTCTCAAATCTAGAACTGAAGGGTAGATTCACTGGCGCTGATCTCATTCCAAAACCCACCTTCTAGCTTACTTCTTTCTGGTCTACCCCTACTTTCTGGTCTACCCCTACTCTACAACTGAGCTGTTTTTGTTTTTGTTTTTGTTTTTAGTGAGCTGAATAGATTAAGTACCCACTAAGATCAAGTTTCTTCCTTTCAACTTAAACTTCAGGACTGAACTCCAACTGAACTGCAGACGAGCAAGCATAGGAATGTGTATGGAATATGAGCCACTTAGATACTGAAGTTGGCATGCAGCAAAAGCTGACTAAATACATCTCCCTGAAGCAGAGGTCCACACAAAACAATTTGGGAAAATGAGCTCTAAAAGCCTTCAAAAGACCTCTTTCTACCAACCTACCATAATTCCCCAGTGTTTAAGAAAACATGGCAGCCTTTTAGATGTAATATAATTTTACAGTTTTCATTGTGATTCTCATATTTATATTCCACATAATAGAGTGAGTTAGGATGGACGGCCCCATCACCCAACCAAAGGGGGACTTGGAGAGCCAATAATTGGCAGAGATGTCAGTGGGACCCAGGTCTCCCAAATCCTAGCCTGGGTGCTTTTCCACTAAACTTGGTCTTCCTCTTAGTTTTTGTAAGAAGCCCTTCAAGCTCTTGCACATATTTAGGTCAAAATTACTACTTTCAGACCTATTGTCTGATTTGGAAGGAAATCTTGTAATTACAGGATGACTTCAAAACAATATTCAATTGCATAATAGGAGTGTGGGTTGCATGTTTTGAGCATTAATAATACCAAGAAGCCTTCCATTTATTTGGTTGAACAAAAATAGTAATACAATGTCCACTACCCAAAATGGCCCAAGTAACTATAAAAGCTACTCTAAAGGGATGAAGAGCTGTGGGAAATGACTAAATAGCACTGAAAGCAGTACTCTGCTCTTTAAAAGTTCAAAAATTAGGCAATCTGGGTGAGAGAAAGATGTGATCTAAAGGAAACAGGACACAGCCCTGAACAAATTCCAGAACTCGTAATGTGGTCAGGTTATACAATCAAGTGCTAAAACCAATTTTGGGGCATTGCTTTAAAAAGCATTCCTGTTGAACCCATTTGAGGGCAGGTGGCCTCTTCAGTATGGCCTTGCACTTGTGTATAGCACCTGCCCTTGGCCCCAGGCACAGTGTACACTCCTTTGGTGTTGCAAGGATCTGATTCCCAGTGCCTGCCACAGAGATCCCAGGCAGCATTCAAGTGATGACTCAAGGTCCCACCTATTAAAAATATGCCTTTCACATGGCACTGCCTTACCCTTCTTGTAGAAGTGGAAATAGTACAGCATTTCTGAAAGGCACTTTGACAGTCGTATTCATTCAGGTATCCATCATTGGACAAAGAGATACTAAGCTACCTCTCCATGCCAGGCACTCTGTTAAAGCTGTAGATACGTGAGCAAAGTAGACAAAAATCTCTGCCCTTATGGAGCTGACATTCTAGTGTGTATGTGGAAGTGGGGCCACGGGGGAGGGGGGAGATAAGTTACTCTGAGGAAGCAAAATAAATTAAAAGGTAATTAATAAATAGAAGGTGAGAAATTCTATGGAGAAAACTTAAGCAGTAATGAGGACAGGGAATGGAGGTGGGTTATAATTTTAAGTAAGATGGTAAGGAAAGACCTCATTGATAAGGTGACTTATTTTATTTTATTATTATTATACTTTAAGTTTTAGGGTACATGTGCACAATGTGCAGGTTAGTTACATATATATACATGTGCCATGCTGGTGTGCTGCACCCATTAACTCGTCATTTAGCATTAGGTATATCTCCCAATGCTATCCCTCCCCCCTCCCCCCACCCCACAACAGTCCCCAGAGTGTGATGTTCCCCTTCCTGTGTCCATGTGTTCTCATTGTTCAATTCCCACCTATGAGTGAGAATATGCGGTGTTTGGCTTTTTGTTCTTGCGATAGTTTACTGAGAATGATGATTTCCAATTTCATCCATGTCCCTACAAAGGACATGAACTCATCATTTTTTATGGCTGCATAGTATTCCATGGTGTATATGTGCCACATTTTCTTAATCCAGTCTATCATTGTTGGACATTTGGGTTGGTTGCAAGTCTTTGCTATTGTGAATAGTGCCACAATAAACATACGTGTGCATGTGTCTTTATAGAAGCATGATTTATAGCCCTTTGGGTATATACCCAGTAATGGGATGGCTGGGTCAAATGGTATTTCTAGTTCTAGATCCCTGAGGAATCGCCACACTGACTTCCACAAGGGTTGAACTAGTTTACAGTCCCACCAACAGTGTAAAAGTGTTCCTATTTCTCCAGATCCTCTCCAGCACCTGTTGTTTCCTGACTTTTTAATGATTGCCATTCTAACTGGTGTGAGATGGTATCTCATTGTGGTTTTGATTTGCATTTCTCTGATGGCCAGTGATGGTGAGCATTTTTTCATGTGTTTTTCGGCTGCATAAATGTCGATAAGGTGATGTTTATACTAAAATTATGTTTAAAAGATTATAGCTACAGAAAAAGAAGAAAAACTGAATGGAAACACATAAAGTGCAATTTGTGGTTATCTTTAGAAGATATTTGCAGTAATTTTCTGTGTACCGTGTTCTGCATATGTGTGCTTGTGTGTTTTTAATTAGTTGGAAATTTTGACAATGTACTCTGGCATCTTTATTTCTTAAAAGACCCCACCAAGCAATTCTGAGGCACAATAAAATATGAAATTGTTTTCTTCGCACCTTACATTTTAAGTTCTATGCTCAAAAAGATTCTAGTAGTTCTGGGCATGCTGAGTTCAACATTTTAAGTTATATGTATTTTTTAATTGCCTTGAAATTCCCCTCAATTGGGTTACTAAAGAGTTATATGTAAATATCTCATAGTGCATTGTGAGAAATGAGTTATGTAATCCATGTAAAGAGGTTAGCATCATGCTCAATAAATGTTTAGCTGCCATCAGTGTTATTATTGTGAGAGGCTTAGTGGAGAACTTGCTGTTTGATCTGGACCTTGAAAAAAAAAATGGGTAAAAGATGTGGATAAAGGTCAGAGGGCGGATTATCTAGGCAGGAAAAATACCTTGGCAAAAACATGAGGAATGACCTCATCGTGAGCAAAGGCAAGTCTCCCTTTCATTCAGTAGACATTTACTGAGCTATTGGACCACAAGCTCCAGGAGTTCTGAGGCTATGTCCACCCCGTTCACTGCTTTATCTCAGCACTTAGTACAGCACGTTACACAAAAAGAGCTGTAAATATTTGTTGACTGTTCAAAGTATTTTAACCACCACTAAAAGCATGTTCATTTTAGATGTGTCCTCAGGCAGCTTCTGTGACATCAGTTGTCATTTTAATAAAGAGCTAACCAGAGCCACTCTAAGAAAATGAGTTCACCAAGATATATTCAAGCTACAACAATAAAATGTAATAATTTTTGGATTTGTATGCAATAACAACTCATTTATCTAGTATGGTTAGGAAATTAGTAACTTATTTAGAATGGAAACATCCCTTTAATGCTAAAGGTTTTCAATTCTATTTTAACCAAGTTGGATGGCAATATTTTTAATTTGGGGGGTTTTTTGTTTTGTTTGTTTTGACACAGGGTCTCGTTCTGTCACCCAGGCTGGAGTGCAGTGGCGTGATCATGGCTCACTGCAGACTCAACCTCCTGGGCTCAGGCAATCCTCCCATCTCAAGCCTCCCGAGCAGCAGGGATTACAGGCACACACCACCATGCCCAGCTAAACGTTTGTATTTTCGTATAGATGGGGTTTCACTGTGTTGTCTAAGCTGGTTTCGTAGTCCTGGGCTCAAGTGATCCTCCTGCCTCTGCCTCCCAAAGTGCTGGGATTACAGGTGTGAGCCACCATGCCTGGCCTATTTTTAATTTTTATTACAAATATCTGTGGCTTTTTGAACACTGCATATAGAACAAAATTGATCCTTTTAATGAATCTGTGTCAGTTATGAAACACAAGCTGTAAGCAGCCAAAAACCACCTTTACTAACATATTTTATTAGAATGTTTTAAAGTAGTCTTCCAAATTAAAAGAAAATTGGACAACCAGTCTCGAAAAGGTCAGGGACTATGCAGCTCCAGGGTTCTACGTGGAAGGGAGGAATTCAGGATACCACCATAAGGATGAGTCAGCCCAATAGCTTTGTGTTGCTCTGCTCAACATCCAAATTCCCGCAAGAAGGTGACTGCGTTGTCTTGGACCATAAGCTCAGCCTTGTCCAGGAGATGGGAAAGCTCCTTACATGACGGTTCCTTTGGAACAGAATACAAATTGGGAAGGGTAATTTTCTGAAGAAAAATCATAGTGCTGCCTCCAGAGGAGAGCAGAATGAATGCTGGGCATGTGAAAACACGGAAGTCCAACACAAGAATGAATGATCATTTTGAACATCAATTATAGTATTAACTTGTAATTCAGTAATGTTGTTGAAAACTGATGTTTAAGGCTACTTTTCCCCTTTAATTAGTGGTCTCAGGCTTCTTTACTTTTTGAGTTTCTAATTTTTATAATTCTCTTGTCTTCTTTTTTTTTTTCACCTTTCAAAATGATTATTTTCTTGCTACTTTTTTTTTTTGAGATGGAGTCTCACACTGTTGCCCAGACTGGAGTACAATGGTGCGATCTTGGCTCAGTTCAACCTCCACCTCCCAGGTTCAAGCAATTCTCCTGCCTCAGCCTCCCAAGTAGCTGGGATTACAGGTGCACGCCACTATGCCTGTCTAATTTTTTGTATTTTTAGTAGAGACAGGGTTTCACTATGTTGGTCAGGCTGGTCTCAAACTTCTGACCTCGTGATCTGCCCGCCTCGGCCTCCCAAAGTGCTGGGATTACAGGCGTGAGCCACCACACCTGGCCTTTTCTTGCTACTTTCAATTTACCCACTTTGGGTAGTCTCCATCCACTTTCTTCCTCTATTTGGCTGTGGACTGGGAAATGAAATAAACAAGCTTGTTAGATGTGTGTATGTAATGAGACTGTGAATAAGTATGAGTCTATGAGTAAAGCACATGATAAATGCGTAGACTTGGTGTCATTTACATTGACTGCTCAGAGACTTCTCTTGCTAATGTTTAGTTGTTTAGCTACTTAGATAGTGACCAGATGAGGAATTTCTCTGTAAATGATATGCTACCAATTATAAGAACACCATGTCCTTTTTATAATTGCTTTAAATTCATTTTCACCATATCATTGAAAGGAAGGAGAGGGCAAATATTTGCTCAGTTTTAAAAGTATGAAAAATGGAGCCACAGAGGGCTTAAGTACACTGGGGAAAGGCTAGTGCTGAGCCCCAGGTGTCCTGGTTTCCATTTTAGAAGTTAGTTAATAGATTCAGCTATGTCAATATCAGGAAATGTACAGAATCATAGGTCAAAGACAGCTTAAAACTTCAGAGATCACTAGGGGATACAACAATGTATGATATAGACAGAAAAGCACAGGGAAAATTACATATGTGACTGTAAAGCACACATACGAAGCTGTTAACAGCACCCACAAATGGGAACAAACATTGATTTCCCTGTTCAATCACTTTTAGCAACAACTTGGATGAAGATACTGAAAATATGTTTAACAATTGCAGGTGACACAAAATTGAAAAAGATCACCAGTATATTTAATGAGAGAACCAAGATCCTGGCTGAAACTATTGGCTAAAATGTAATCTTGATTAGACAACATGAATTTTTCAATTTCTTATATTTATAGCTAACATTCTAATTTACAAACACGGTGTAGGGGAAGTCTTACTTGACAACAATTATATGGGTTTTGGTTTGCTGCAAATAAAGAAATAATAATACCATTTATTGAATATAGTGCCAGCATCATACTAAGTGCTTTATATGTACTATGTCAAGTCTCGCAATTCTAAAACATAGGCATCATCATCATCCCCACATTGTAAGTGAGAAACTGACAATTTGAGAAGATAAAATGCCCCGAATCTAACAGCTAATGAATGTTGAAACCAGGTGTCAAATCTACTTAAATCCATGTCTTAACCAATATGCTGCTGTTATTATGTAAAAATATATGCCATTATTAAAAGATTCAAGGAAGTCTCTTTGTACTACTCAATTTAATTGAAATACTGTGATTGTTATTTTCTAGGGGTCAATAACTTTTGTATTGATTTATATTTTTATAGAGATACAGTCATAGCATATTCTGAAAGCATTGGAAAGCATGCCATATGAGATATCAATGAGAAAACAAAAGAGTCTAAAAGGTGCCTTCAAATATAGAAATTTGAAACAGGAATTATGCATGGCGTCAAGAAATTGGCCTAGGCATTGGATTTAGCCAGACTAGATCCTTCTCTCTTAGCTGTGTGACCTTGTGCCAGTTCCCTCACCTGTAAAATGTGCAGGATGATCCCTGCCTGCCACTAATGTTGCAAGTGTTACAAACAATGCATATGAAGCTCCTTGGCACAGACCCTGGCACAGGGCAAGCCATCAAGAGTATTATCACTGCTTTTTGTGGAAGCTAAAGAACAATGGACTTTACCTCAGTATTAGGAAGAATGGCACCTGTTAGAAAGATAATTGGCTGCCTTGTGAGATAGTAAACTTCCATCTCTGGGGGCATTTAGCCAGCATTTATATATGTACCTTAGAGAAATACTGCACTGCACTAGATGAGTTTTTGAATTAGATGCTATCTGAGGTCCCTTTTAAAGATGAGATTCTGTATAAGAACAGATGTGCTTTGCTTCATCTACAAAAATGTACTAACCTACCAGCAGTGGGACATCCTCATCTTATCCATTCCCCATTGAGCAAAGGGCACATCCTTTCCAGAAGCCAGACAAGGTACAGAACTATTTGCAACCCCAGGTTGGTGCACACTCTTCATGTAGTTAAGCAGCTCTGAAGAGAAAGTGGCTTTGGCATCAATTACACTCTTTTAAAAAAGAAATATATGTGTGTGTGTGTGTGTGTGTGTGTGTGTGTGTGTGTATTTATTTAATTATTTATTCTGAGAGCATTGTGCTATGCACACAGGTCAATCATCTACTTCATTCACCATTTAGCTATGGCTATAAGTAAAAAGTATATTATATATATATTATATATATACACACACGTGTGTGTGTGTGTGTGTGTGTGTGTTTTAGCCACAGCTAAATGACCCAGCGGAGTAAGGTTAGTTCAATTGGGAAGAAATGGAAGAGGAAAGATTGCAAGTTAATTTATCCATCCACTCCACCCCTTTTCCCAAATGACAGCCCTGTTTGTGAATTACACCATCTGGTCTGAGTTGCCTCATTTTACTACCTCACTCTAGCATGACATTAGTGAATTGATTTTATGCCTTGTGCTTTTTAAAAAAAACGGATGTTTGGTAATACCTTCTAGATACATGATGTTTTGAAGACCTCAGTTGCTCTTTGCTTTATCTTTGGAACCAAATTTCATAGTATTTATTCACAAAGGCCAAAAAAAAGTTTACTACATTACTAAAGTTTGGAAATTCTTCTGAGGTGATGAAAAGAGTAATTACAAACTGACTTTAAGCCTTGGGGAAGTGTTTTGGGCATTTTGTTTACAGGCCAGAGAGATGAAATCTGCCTCTTTGAAGTCTTCCTCTTGACACATTTCTGGCCAGACTAAAGTAAAGTAATGACATTTTCTAATATCACGGGATGTTATGTTTCTATTTTCAACTTTGGAAAATTTTTACCATTTGAAATTTATTAAAGTCAAATTATTATGTATTCCACATGCTACTCCTGCCTGTAAATCTCTTCCCCTAGCTCATGACCAGACTACTTTCTACTCATCCTTCAGATCTTTGCCAGAAGAGTTCGTTACTTCATAGAGCCTTCCCTGACTACACTATAGAACTTTGCTTCCAAGTAGATCCTTCTTGAAAACATGATTCTCTGTTTGTCCATCAAAGATTTGGTCAAAGGTCTTTTGGAAAAACAGGTCAACCAGGTCATTTTTTGACTGGCCACATGGGCAAAAGCATTCGTGTACAAAGGTCATGAGCAACACAAATATTGTAGAGGCACAAGACCTGCCAAAGTTTCATTACTACATTCCCTAACACTTTCTGGAACTATAATGTTATCAAGATAATGTTTTGGGAAAGTACAAATTATCTCAACATGTGGGCGTATTTCACCAATAGCAGTAGTTTCCAATCAGTTTGTCTTAAAGATTTGCCTTTTGTTTTTTCTATGCCCTGATCCCACAACCCCTTATCATAAATGTATGAGGGCAGGGACAAAGTCCACAGTGCTCCTCATCTTACTCCTACTGCCCAGCACAGAGAAGGCACTCAATAAGCAATCATTCAGTAAATGAGTGGATCATACCTTAAGTCTGGTTCTCCTTGCATGCAGACAAATTAGGAGTGATCAAACCAAGAATACATAAAAACTTTTATATCAGCAAGGGAAGTTTGATTATCAAATAAGTAACTGTTTAATCCAGCATTACTTGGTTACCAGTCATCAGGAGTATTGTCTTTCTTTACTGCCACATACAAGAACACTTCTGGAGCTCTTCCGGGGGAACTGCCTTCAGAAGCTGTTTTTTGAACCACGTGAAGAAGATTGTCTCATTAATTTTTACTCTTACCCACTTTACTGCCCCCAAATGACTATCAATCATCCACTTCACTCACCACACTTAACTTCAGATAATTCCTTATATGTTTTTAGAATTATCTAGTTATTACAAAATATTTTGCACATTTTTGAAATAAGGTTAGGACTTTCCCCTACACTGATTAACTTGGATAAAGAAAGCACTCATTTGGATATCGAGAATGTTTGTTATTTAACTTGTTGCATAAAGTTTAATTCCTGTTACATATAGATAAAAGAGTTTTCATTATAAATCTTAATGGTAAAGTCATAAGCAATGTTGGGTAATCAGTGGTACACCATCCACTAAAATCAGAAATTTCCCTCTGTTTGCTTATTTAGGAAGGGGAGCAAGGGATTGGGAGGGGGCCCACTAGGGATTTACATTATTCATTCACAACTTTATCAAGGTTGCCAATAGTTTCTACTAATTAATAAGTGTTTTCTCACATAATGAAAATGAGATTAGAGCTACTCACCAGGCAGAACTAGAACCAATGTTAAGTTACAAAATATCAACTTCAACATTGTTAGGAATGACCAGCCAACGATTACCAAAATCCTATTTAAAATATGTAGCTGCCAATTTCCTGGCCTCTGATTCGTGTGCTTTCACCGTGAGGGGCTTACCATAAATCCTAGAAATGATATTTGATCTCCTTGGTGATGGTGGTGAGGTAGGAATAGTTATTTCAGCCCCTCTTGGGCTACTAAAATGTCAACACTGGCACAATAAGTGTTTAAAATAGAATGCTATTGTTTAGGGAGGAATATGGTCAGCTAGTGGCCCAGTGGAATTTGAGAGTTTCAAATGAAAATAATGGACTAGAAGTTAGGGGAAAGGATGTCTAAGGGAGGATAAGGAAAGCAAGCCAGGCAGAGAGGGAAACATTTCCCCCCAGAATAAAGCCTTTTCATTTTGTTGGCTGTATGCCACACTTTAGAAGGCTTCCCGGCTGACTCTGACCTAATCTCACATCAAATATCAATGCTGTGTGCTGTGCGCACAGCTCAGGCATGGCTTTCTCCATTTTAGCAGTTCTGGATCAGTGCAATAATCCTTGGAGGGTCAAGAGGCACTGAGAAAGAAATGAGATTGGGGATGAATACAGCATGCACTTATTGGTGTTAAAGCTCAGTGTCCACAGCAGTTGACTGGGCCCAGATAGGCCAGCCTAGCCCAGCTGGAAAGTGTATGTATAATCAAACGACTGCACACAGGCATATGCATATACACTGTTTCGCTAAGTGTTAGGAATGGCCACTCTCACCTTAACCCAATCATTCTAACCAGACTCAGTGCATTAATTGACTCTACCTTGCTCTTTGTGGCTGGAAAGTTCTGGTGTAAATGTCAAATTTCTCATTATAACTTCTGATTTCTGCCCTGTGCTCCTTGAAGAGAACCCAAGTATTTAGTCATCTGTTGCCAACAGTATATATTCCAAATACTCAGACCCATCCTAATCTGGCTCCAGCCTAACTTTCTAGCCTGATAACTACTTCTGCTCTTCCTGACTCTTTACTCAAATCATCCAGTCTCCAAAACACACCCTGTGATGTTCTAGTTCTGGACCTTTGCTTGTGCTCTTAGCTCTTTCTTCTCCACATTGTCCTAAACTTTCAAGTACAAGCTCAGTTATTTACTCTCACAGAATGATCTCGTCACAGCTCAGGACACAGACTAACTCCATGCTCTACACCACACAGATGCAGCCCTGCCTCATCTGAACTAGCCCACTGGACTCAGCGTAGCTCAGGTTTACAGAAATAATTGCAACCTGGTGGTATGGACCGTGTGCAGTCCACAGACACATTTCCTTCAACACAGATTGGGCATACATGATGATTAATAAAAACTTTCTGAAATGGTTGCCAACATTTAAAAAGCAGAATACATGATGATTAATAAAAACTTTCTGAAATGGTTGCCAACATTTAAAAAGCAGAATTTTCCACATTCAAAAAGTAAACCTAGATTTTCAGCTTCTTTTGAAATACCAGAAAATGCATCTCAGCTCACCTTCCTGCACGGCAAAAGTCACCCAGCACTGAACAGAGCAGCAGCTGTTCTGCTGTTTGAGGCTTGTGTCTCCTATTAGGTATAGCTCCCAGCACTTTCTTATTTCTTATACCCAACTTGCTTTGCTCATTTAGACTTCCTGGCTGGATGCTATGGGGATTTCAGTTTGCATATACACAATGCATCCGCATGTGCACATACACCCATGTCACACCAACGAACTGTTGAACCTCACTCTCCAATTCATACGGTTCCATAGAGCTATAGCTCCTCCAAGGAAGAGCCCCATGACAGCAGAGCAGAAACAAACTGAATACCATAACTTGGCTCCAGCCTTCTCCCAACCAAATGTCATCTCTCTCCTCCCACACCAGATAGGAATACAGGTTCTAGTCCTCTGTGGATTTTGCCTCAACTCTCTTTTTTCCAAGGTTACAAAACAAAAATATTTACTCCTGCTCTGCCATCAATTTTTTTAAGGAAGCTTTTTATTTTAGAATGGTTTTAGAATCACACAAGAGTTGCTAAGAGAGTACAGATTGTTCTTATATAACTATACCCCATACCCAGTGTCCTCTATAATTTGTAACCACTGTAAACCAATTCTAATACATGAATATTAACTAACATCCATACTTTACTCAGATTTCTTTAGTTGTTCAGAGTTTCCTAACCAAATATCCTCTTTCCCTTCCTAAGATCCATCCAGGACACCACATTACATTGAGTCAGCATGTCTCCTTAGTCTCCTCTTGGCTGTAAGAGTTTCTAAGATGGGCAGTTGCTTCCAAGATGGCTGAATAGGAACAGCTCCAGTCTGCAGCTCCAGCGAGATCAATGCAGAAGACAGGTGATTTCTGCATTTCCAACTGAGGTACCTGATTCATCTCATTGGGACTGGTTGGACAGTGGGTGCAGCCCACAGAGGGTGAGCTGAAGCAGGGCAGGGCATCGCCTCACCCGGGAAGCACAAGGGGTCAGGGGATTTCCCTTTCCTAGCCAAGGGAAACCATGACAGACTGTACCTGGAGAAAAGGTACATTCCTGACCAAATACTGTGCTTTTCCCACAGTCTTAGCAACGAGTAGACCAAGAGACTCCCTCCTGTGCCTGGCTCAGTGCGTCCCACACCCATGGAGCCTTGCTCACTGCTACTGCAGCAGTCTGACCTGTGACACTGCAGCTTGACTGGGGGAGGGGCATCTGCCATTGCTGAGGCTTGAGTAGCTCACAGTGTAAACAAAGAGGCCAAGAAGCACGAACTGGGTGGAGCCCACCGCAGCACAGCAAGGCTCACTGCCTCTATAGATTCCACCTCTGGGGGCAGGGCATAGTAGAACAAAAGGCAGCAGATAGCTTCTGCAGACTTAAACGTCCCTATCTGACAGCTCTGAAGTGAGCAGTGGTTCTCTCAGCATGGTGTTCAAGCTCTGAGAATGGACAGACTGCCTCCTCAAGTGTGTCCCTGACCCCCGTGTAGCCTGACTGGGAAACACCTTCCAGTAGGGGCCAGCAGACACCTCAAACAGGCAGGTGTCCCTCTGGGACTAAGCTTCCAGAGGAAGTATCAGGCAACAATATTTGCTGTTCTGCAGCCTCCACTGGTGATACCCAGGCAAACAGGGTCTGGAATGGACCTCCAGCAAACTCCAACAGACCTGCAGCTGAGGGGTCTGACTGTTAGAAGCAAAACTAACAAACAGAAAGGAATAGCATCAACATCAACAAAAAGGACAGCCACACCAAAACCCTATCAGTAGGTCAACAACATCAAAGACCAAAGGTAGATAAAAACACAAAGATGGGGAGAAATGAGAGCTGAAAAGCTGAAAATTCCAAAAAATAGAGTGCCTCTTCTCCTCCAAAGGAACACAACTCCTCGCCAGCAAGGGAACAGAACTGGACAGAGAATGAGTTTGACCAGTTGACAGAAGTAGGCTTCAGAAGACTGGTAATAACAAACTTCCCCAAGCTAAAGGAGCATGTTCTAACTTATTGCAAGGAAGCTAAAAACCTTGAAAAAAGGTTAGACGAATGAATGGCTAACTAGAATAAACAGTGTAGAGAAGACCTTAAATGACCTGATAGAGCTGAAAACCACAGCACAAGAACTTTGTGATGCATGCACAAGGTTCAATAGCCAATTCGATCAAGTGGAAGAAAGGATATCAGTGATTGAAGATCAAATTAATGAAATAAAGCAAGAAGACAAGATTAGAGAAAAAAGAGTAAAAAGAAATGAACAAAGCCTCCAAGAAATATGGGACTATGTGAAAAGACCAAATTTACATCTGATTGGTGTACCAAAAGTGACAGGGAGAATGGAACCAAGTTGGAAAACGCTCTTCAGGATATCATCCAGGAGAACTTCCCCAACCTAGCAAGGCAGGCCAATATTCAAATTCAGGAAATACAGAGAACACCACAGAGATACTCCTTAACAAGAGCAACCCCAAGACACATTAATTGTCAGATTCACCAAGGTTGAAATGAAGGAAAAAATGTTAAGGGCAGCCAGAGAGAAAGGTCAGGCTACCCACAAAGAGAAGCCCATCAGACTAACAGCGGATCTCTCAGCAGAAACCCTACAAGCCAGAAGGGAGTGGGGGCCAATATTCAACATTCTTAAAGAAAAGCATTTTCAACCCAGAATCTCATATCCAGCCAAACTAAGCTTCATAAGTGAAGGGGAAATAAAATCCTTTACAGACAAGCAAATGCTGAGAGATTTTGTCACTCCAGGCCCACCTTACAAGAGCTCTTGAAGGAAGCACTAAACATGGAAAGGAACAACCTGTACCAGCCACGACAAAAACATGCCAAATGGTAAAGACCAAGGACACTATGAAGAATTAATGGGGAAAATAACCATCTAACATCATAATGATGGGATCAATTTAAAATATAACAATATTAACCTTAAATGTAAATGGCCTAAATGCCCCAATTAAAAGACACAGGCTGGTAAATTGGATAAAGAGTCAAGACCCATCAGTGTGCTGTATTCAGGAGACCTAGCTCATCTGCAAAGACACACATAGGCCCAAAATAAAGGGATGGAGGAAGATCTACCAAGCAAATGGAAAGCAAAAAAAAAGCAGGGATGGCAATCCTAGTCTCTGATAAAACAGACTTTAAACCAACAAAGAACAAAAGAGGCAAAGAAAGCCACTACGTAATGGTAAAGGCATCAATTCAACAAGAAGAGCTAACTATCCTAAATATGTATGTACCCAATACAGGAGCACCCAGATTCATAAGGCAAGTCCTTAGAGACCTACAAAGAGACTTAGACTCCCACACAATAATAATGGGAGACTTTAGCACCTCACTGTCAATATTAGACAGATCAACGAGAAAGAAGGTTACCAAGGATAACCAGGACTTAAACTCAGCTCTGGACCAAGTGGACCTACTAGACATCTACAGAATTCTCCACCCCAAATCAACAGAATATACATTCCTCCCAGCACCACATCACACTTATTCTAAAATTGACCACATAATTGGTAGTAAAACATTCCTCAGCAAATGCAGAAGAACAGAAATCACAACAAACTGTCTCTCAGACCACAGTGCAATAAAATTAGAACTCAGGATTAAGAAACTCACTCAAAACCACACAACTACATGGAAACTGAACAACTTGCTCCTGAATGACTACAGGGTAAATTACAAAATAAAGGCAGAACTAAAGATGTTCTTTGAAACCAATGAGAACAAAGACACAATGTACCAGAATCTCTGGGACACTTTTAAAGCAGTGTGTAGAGGGAAATTTATAGTACTAACTGCCCACAAGAGAAAGCAGGAAAGATCTAAAATTGACACCCTATCATCACAGTTAAAAGAACTAGAGAAGCAAGGGCAAACACATTCAAAAGCTAGCAGAAGGCAAGAAATAACTAAGATCAGAGCAGAACTGAAGAAGATAGAGACACAAAAAACCCTTCAAAAAAGTCAATGAATCCCGGAGTTGCATTTTTGAAATGATCAACAAAATAGACCACTAGCAAGACTAATAAAGAAGAAAAGAGAGAAGAATCAAATCGACACAATAAAAAATGATAAAGGGGATATCACCACCGATCCCACAGAAATACAAACTACCACCAGAGAATACGATAAACATCTCTATGCAAATAAACTAGAAAATCTAGAAGAAATGGATTAATTCCTGGACACATACACCCTCCCAAGACTAAACCAGTGGAAGAAGTTGAATCTCTGAATAGACCAATAACAGGTTCTGAAATTGAGGCAATAATTAATAGCCTACCAAACAAAAAAAGTCCAGGACCAGATGGATTCACAGCCAAATTCTACGAGAGGTGCAAAAAGGAGCTGGTACCATTCCTTCTGAAACTATTTCAATCAATAGAAAAAGAGGATATCCTCCCTAACTCATTTTATGAGGCTAGCATCATCCTGATAGCAAAGCCTGGTAGAGACACAATAAAAAAAGAGAATTTTAGGCCAATATCCCCGATGAACATCAATGCAAAAATCCTCAATAAAATACTGGCAAACTGAATCCAGCAGCACATCAAAAAGCTTATCCACCACAATCAAGTTGGCTTCATCCCTGGGATGCAAGGCTGGTTCAACATATGCAAATCAATAAACATAATCCATCACATAAACAGAACCAAAGACAAAATCCACATAATTATCTCAGTAGATGCAGAAAAGGTCTTTGACAAAATTCAACCGCCCTTCATGCTAAAAACTCACAATAAACTAGGTATTGATGGAACGTATCTAAAAATAATAAGAGCTATTTATGACAAACCCACAGCCAATATCATACTGAATGGGCAAAAACTGGAAGCATTCCCTTTGAAAACTAGCACAAGACAAGGATGCCCTCTCTCACCACTCCTATTCAACATAGTGTTGGAAGTTCTGGCTAGGACAATCAAGCAAGAGAAAGAAATCAAAGGTATTGAATTAGGAAAAGAGGAAGTCAAATTGTCTCTGTTTGCAGATGACATGATTGTATATTTAGAAAACCCCATCGTCTCAGCCCAAAATCTCCTTAAGCTGATAAGCAACTTCAACAAAGTCTCAGGATACAAAATCAATGTGCAAAAAATCACAAGCATTCCTATACACCAATAATAGACAGAGAGCCAAATCATGAATGAACTCCCATTCACAATTAATACAAAGAGAATAAAATACCTAGGAATCCAACTTACAAGAGATGAGAAGCACCTCTTCAAGGAGAACTACAAATCACTGCTCAACGAAATAAAAGAGGACACAAACAAATGGAAGAACATTCCATGTTCATGGATAGGAAGAATCAATATCGTGAAAATGGTTATACTGCCCAAGGTAATTTATGAATTCAGTGCTATCCCCATCAAGCTACCAATGACTTTCTTCACAGAATTGGAAAAAACTACTTTAAAGTTCATATGGAACCAAAAAAGAGCCCACATAGCCAAGACAATCCTAAGCAAAAAGGACAAAGCTGGAGGCATCATGCTACTTGACTTCAAACTATACTACAAGGCTACACTAACCAAAACAGCATGGTACTGGTACCAAAACAGAGATATAGATCAATGGAACAGAACAGAGGCCTCAGAAATAATACCACACATCTACAACCATCTGATCTTTGACAAACCTGACAAAAACAAGCAATGGGGAAAGGATTCCCTATTTAATAAATGGTGCTGGGAAAACTGGCTAGCCATATGTAGAAAGCCGAAACTGGATCCCTTCCTTACACCATATACAAAAATTAACTCAAGATGGATTAAAGACTTAAATGTAAGACCTAACACCATAAAACCCTAGAAGAAAACCTAGGCAATACCATTCAGGACATAGGCATGGGCAAAGACTTCTTGACTAAAACACCAAAAGCAATGGCAACAAAAGCCAAAATTGACAAATGGGATACAATTAAGCTAAAGAGCTTCTGCACAGCAAAAGAAACTATCATCAGAGTGAACAGGCAACCTACAGAATGGGAGAAAATCTTTGCAATCTACCCATCTGACAAAAGGCTAATATCCAGAATCTACGAAGAACAAATTTATAAGAAAAAACAAACACCCATCAAAAAGTGGGCGAAGGATATAAACAGACACTTCTCAAAAGAAGACATTTATGCAACCAACAGACATATGAAAAAATGCTCACCATCACTGGTCATCAGAGAAATGCAAATCAAAACCACAATGAGATACCATCTCATGCCAGTTAGAATGGTGATCATTAAAAAGTCAGGAAACAACAGATGCTGGAAGGATGTGGAGAAATAGGAATGCTTTTACACTGTTGGTGGGAGTGTAAATTAGCTCAACCATTGTGGAAGACAGTGTGGCGATTCCTCAAGGATCTAGAACTAGAAATACCATTTGACCCAGTGGTCCCATTACTGGGTATATACCCAAAGGATTATAAATCTTGCTACTATAAAGACACATGCACATGTATGTTTATTGCAGCACTATTCACAATAGCAAAGACTTGGAACCAACCCAAATGTCTATCAATGATAGACCGGATTAAGAAAATGTAGCACATATACACATCATAGAATACTATGCAGCCATAAAAAGGATGAGTTCATGTCCTTTGCAGGGACATGGATGAAACTGGAAACCATCATTTTAAGCAAACTATCACAAGGACAGAAAACCAAACACCGCATGTTCTCACTCATAGGTGGGAGTTGAACAACAAGAACACATGGACACAGGGCAGGGAACATCACACATCGGGGCCTGTTGGCGGGTGGGGGGATGGGGGAGGGATAGCATTAGTATCCCTAGTTAGTAATGCCTAATGTAAATGATGAGTTGATGGGTGCAGCAAACCAACATGGCACATGTATACCTATGTAACAAACCTGCACATTGTGCACGTGTACCCTAGAACTTAATGTATAATAATAATTTTAAAAAACAGTTTCTAAGACCTTAACAGATTTGGGGAGTATTGGCCAGGTATTTTATAGAAGGCCCTTCAACTGGGAGATGCCTGATGATTTTTTCACGATTAGGCTGATGTTTGGGGTTTGCTGAGGAAGACTATGGAAATAATATGCCATTCTTATCACATCATATCAAAAATATATACCATTGATGCTGACCTTGATCCCCTGGCTGAGGTGGGGTTTGTCAGATTTCTCCACTATGAAGTTAGTTTTTCCTCTCTCCATAACTGTATTATTTTGAAGGAAGTCAGTATGCACAACCCACACTTGAATGTGGAATTATGCTCTACCTCCTTGAGGACAGAGTATCTACATAAATTTTTTGGGATTCTTCTGTATGGAAGATCCACCTATTCTCCACTATTTGTTTATTTATTCAATCATTTATTTGTATCAGTATGGACAGACTTGTGGATATTTATTTATACTTTATAATCCAATACTATTTTGTTGACTTTGTTGCTCAAATTTTTCTATCTTCAGCCATTAGGAACTCTTCTCTGGCTACAGTTCCTTTTAACATATCCCCATCGTTGTGTGATTTTTTTGTTTTCTGAACACTTCCTTATGCCCTGGTACCTTAGGCCTATGTTTGTATTTCCTGCCCCAGTGCTAGAATTGACCACTTCTCCTAAGAGCCCTGGCTTATTTTACTGAAGAATGGTATTAGAAAACTGGATCTGGGGCCAGGCGTGGTGGCTCACGCCTGTAATCCCAGCACTTTGGGAGGCCGAGGCAGGCGGATATCTTGAGGCCAGGAGTTTGAGACTGGCCTGGCCAACATGGTAAAACCTCATCTCTACTAAAAATACAAAATTAGGTAGGCATGGTGGCGGGCGCCTGTAATCCCAGTTACTTGGGAGGCTGAGACAGAATTGCTTGAACCCAGGAGACGGAGATTGCAGTGAGCCAAGATTCCACCATTGCACTCTGGCCTGGGCAACAGAGTTAGACTCCATCAAAAAAAGAAAAGAAAAGAAAAGAAAAAAAATGGGATCTAGGTGCCTGTCTTCCATTTTATGTATTTTTATTTTTCTCAATACCCAATTTCTAATTTTACAAAGTATTTCAAAGGTTTTTGTTTTGTTTTGTTTTGTTTTTTTGAGACAGAGTATCACTCTGTCACCCAGACCAGAGTGCAGTGGCACAGTCTTGGCTCACTGCAACCTCAGTCTCCCGGGTGGAAGCAATTCTCCTGTAGTTGGGAATACGGGTGCACACCACCAAGCCCGGCTAATTTTTGTATTTTTAGTAGAGACGGGGTTTCACCATGTTGGCCAGGCTGGTCTCGAACGGCCTCCCAAACTGCCAGGATTACAAGTGTGAGCCATCGCGCATGGCCCCTCTCGAAGGTCATCTTTTTGGTGAAGAGTTCCATGACTTTGTCTAATAATTCTTTCTTTGAAAGATATTTAACACATTATTATTCTGAGTAGGGAGCAGGAGTACATGGATCTGCATCTATGCATACACAGTAGAGAGCCAGATCCATAGAAAGAAAAAAATGGGTAAAGAGATAACAAAAGTTCAATTATTTTAGAAACTCCACTGTAACATGTACCTCGGCTACACTCTTTCCAGCACTCAGGGAGGTGGTGGTACAGAGCAATGACAATCAGAGCACTGTGATCAGGAGGACCTGAGGTGACTCCTGACTCTGGCACTTGCTAGCTGTGTCCTTTGGGAAAGTTACTTTCTCTGTCTGAGCTTCAGTCCTCAGCTATAAAATAGAGATCATTCATTCATTCAACAACTATATAGTATTTTTTATGAGCACTTACTACTTGCCAGGTACTCTTCTTATTGCTGATATGTAATATAGATTATGGTCTGGCTCTTACTTGGCTTATTATTATGTGGATAAGAACATAGTAAAAAAAAAAAAAAAAAAAGGATAATTTAGTGATAAGTACCATGAAGAAAACGAAACAGCAAAACAACAGAAGGTATTATAGGCACGCGGGCCCATTTTAGATTATTCAAATGAGGTCACATTTAACAAAGACCCAAATATTAATAGAGAGCTAGTTATATAAAGATACAGGGGAAACTTGTTCCAAGCATGGGGTATAGCAAGGGCAAAGGTTCTGAGGTAAGATGAGCTTGGAGTGTGCAAATAACAGAGAATGGCTAAAATGGTGGAAAGTAGGCAGGGTAGACCTCCAATAATATTGAAGAAATAGGTAGAGAGTAAATCATTATAGGTGCTGGCAAAGAATTGGAATATATCCTATGTGTAATGGGCAGTTCTGCCAGTTATTAATTTATTACATTTGAGTTATAAATTCACGCTTCTTTGTCCTGGGTTGGGATGGCAGAGCTGGATCCTGTGAACATTTCCCTTTGTTAGTTGGACGGTGGTAAGCTTTGTCAGTAGAGGGCATTAGAAAGATGCTGAAGGAAGAAGGAGCTCCACTTCCTGATTTGAGTGCTTTTTTGGTTTGTTCTTGCTGCACATAGCTGCCAGTGGCACGTGAGATAGGTAGAAGGTGCCTCCCCAGTGAGCTTTGCTGGCACTCCAAAGGGTGGCTTTCTAGTGTGTTTGGCCAGCATACCATAGGGCAGCTTCCAAGTGAGTTTCAGGAATGTCCTCACAGGTGGCTTCCCAGCTAGTCTTTCCAGCACCCTGAAGGGCAACTCTCAGAGGTCAGCTCCCCAGAGAATTCAGTAGCACCCCAGCTGGCTTCTCAGTAAGTACCACTGGCAACACCATGGGTGATTCTCTGCCTGCCAACATCTTAGCCAACTTCATCATCCAAGGGTGCTGAGTCACATACTGTGGACAACGACCTGTTGTCCTAAGAGAAATTGAACAACAAAAAAATCTCTCTACACTTTGAGAGACAGACAGGAATACATGCAGAGCTCTTAGCCAGATAAGCATAAAATCTCACACTAAAGGTGTATTTACATCAGTTCCTTTCACCTATAGATTATGTCTGTCTCACAGAAATAAATGAAGAGTGCCTTTGATGGACTCAGCAGTAGACTGGATATGGCTGAGATAAGAATTGTTGAGTTTGCAAATATGTTAATAGAAACTTCCTAAATTGCAAAGCAAAGAGAAGAAAGACTGAAAAGAAATGGTGCAAATATCCAAGAACTGTGGAACACTTACAGAAGGTTAATAAAGGTATAATGGGACTAACAAAAGGAGAAGAAAAAAAGGAACAGAAAAAATATGTAAAGAAACATTGGCTGAGAATTTTCCAAAATTAATAGCAGACACAAAACCAAAGATTCGGGAAGCTCACACAATGCCAAGCAGGAAAAATACCAAGAAATATCTGCACCCAGGAATATCATACATAAACTGCAGAAAATCAAAGACAAAAGAAAATCCTTAAAGAAGCTATAGGAGGGCAAAAACACAAAAACAAAACAAAAACCCCTTACCTACTGGAGGAACAAGGATAAGTATTACGTTGGAATTCTCTTCAAAAATGACTCAAACAAGAATAAGATAGAGTAAAATAAAGTGTTGAAATAAATAAATCACCAATTTAGAATTCTGTATCCAGCAAAATTTTCATTCAAAAGGGAAACAAAGATTTTCTCAAATGAAAATTGAGGGACTTTGTGGTCAGTAAATATGCCTTGAAAGAAATGTCAAGAGTTCTTCAGAAAGAGGGAAAATAATATAGGCCTGAAACTCAGATCTAAATGAAGATGGGAGGAATACTTGAGAAGGAATAAATGAAGGTACCACTATGGTGACTCTAGGAGGTGAAAGAGCTAAAGGAGCCTCCTGTATCTCACATAAAAAGACTTTCCCTCCACTATTACCATAATTTGTCCCTCAGTATGAATTAAGTTCAAAAATGTTTTCATCTAAATTTGAGGTTTGTGGATTTCCTGCAGTAGTCAAAGCTGTTCTCAGCACTATGGTTGCTCCAGTATCACATTGTTGGCACATTTCAAATTGCTTGCCACGTAAGTTTTATAGGCCTCAACTCTGCAGGTATTCATGTATCATAGGCTAACTCAAGTGTACTCAAGATGCATAAAAGGGAAAGGAAGCTACTGGCCTTTGAGTACTCGAAACTCATGCAGGTGAACCATTCATATTGGGTACAAATATACTATCAACTTCAGCTTTGAAATTACATGAGTAGTTTGCTTTACCTATGGATTTGGATTCTGTTGTAGCCTCTCTCGAAATTTAAAAAGAAAAGAAACATGAGAACACTGTAAACACTGTAAGTGGATGCTGAGAAAAAAGGTGGACACGTGGAGCTAAAGAGTGGAATTACAAACAATGAAGACTCAGAAAGGGGAAGAGGTGAGAGGGCAGGTGAGGAGAAATTACTTAATAGGTACAATGTATGTTATTCTGGTGATAAATACCCTAAAAGCCCTGACTTGACCAGTATGCATGTAACAAAATTGCACCTGTACCCCATACATTTATATAAACAATTTTTTTTGAACCATGTAATAGACATGAAGAATGGCTTTGATAGCTTATTAGTAGACTGAACATGGCTGAGGAAAGAATTTCTGAGACTGGGGATCTATCAGTAGAAACCTCCAAAACTGAAAAGGAAAGAGAACAAAGGCTGGAAAAAGCAGGACAGCATATTCAAGAACTGTGAAACAACTACAAAATATAAACATATGCATGATATGAATACAGAAGGAGAAGAAAGTGAAGGAAAAATTAAAAACTTCTACTTTTCTTATTCTTAACTGATCTAAGAGGTAACAGTTTTCACAATAATAATAGCAATAATGTATTAGGTTATATATGCTTATGTATATATCTTCTGTGTATCTATATGCTTATGTATGCTTACATATAAGTAAAATGAATAACAGCATTGATACAAGGGATAGGAGGAAAGAATTGGGTTATTTTGCCATTAAAAACACTACCCATGAAGCAGTATAGTGTTATTTGAAGGACTGGATTCTTGTAAATGTATACTGCATATTTTAGGGCAACCACTAAAAAATGTTTAAATAAACAGATACAATAGATATGGAAAAAAGTATAACAGAGAAAATGGAACCATGTAAAGTATTTAATTAAAAAGACAAAAGGCAAAAAAGGAAGACAAAAACAAGGTCAAAGAACAAGGGCAACAAATAAAAATCTAACAAATAGAGTAGATATTAATCCTACTATATCAATAATCACTTTGCATGTGAATGGTCTAATGCACCAATCAAAGACAGAGACTGTTGGAGTGGATGAAGAAACCAGACCCAAGTATATATTGTCTACAATTAACCAGCTTTAAAAATAGATACATATAGATTAAAAACAAATGGATAAAGATATATGATACTAACACTAATCAAAAGAAAACAAGAGTAGCTATATTAATTTCAGTAAGAGCAGACTTCAAAGCAAAAAATAGTTATCAGAGACAAAGAGGGGCATTACATAGCAATAAAGAGGTCAGTTCTCTAAGAAGACATGCAATCCTTAATATGTATGTGCCTAACCACATACATTAAAATATGAGAGGCAAAAACATCAGAACTGCAAAGAGAAATAGATGAATCCACGATTGTAGTTGGAGACCTGAATACTCCTCTGTCAGAAATGGACAGATCCAGCAGGCATAAAACCAGTAAGGATATAGTTTAACTCAATAACACCATCAATTAACTGGATATAATTAACAACTATAGACTGCTTCATCCAACATTTGCAGAAAACATTTTCTTCTCCAGTTCACATGGAACATTTACCAAGATAGACCACATTCTGGGCCATAAAACACACCTTAGCAAATGTAAAACAATATCTGCTCTCAAACCACAATAGAATTAAACTAAAAATTTAATAACAGAAAGACAACTGGACAATTCCAAAATACATGGAGATTAAACAACACACTTCAAAATAACACATGGGTCAAAAAAGAAATCTCAGAGAAATTTAAAATTATTTTTAACTAAATGAAAATAAAAGCACGACTTTTCAAAATTTGTGGGATACAGTAAACAGTGCTTAAATGAACATTTATGCCATTAAATGTATATATTAGAAAGAAAGAAAGATATAAAATCAATCATCTAGGCTTTCACCTTAAAAAACTAGAAAAAAGAGGAACAAATTAATTCTAAAGTAAGAAGAAGAAATAATAAAAATGAAAGCAGAAATCAATGAAATTGAAAACAGAAAATCAATAGAAAAAAATCAATGAAACTAAAAGCTATTTAAAAAAAAAAAAAAAAGATAAATAGGCCCTGGACATGGAGATTGCCACCTACAGGAAGCTGCTGGAGGAGAACTGGGCTCCAGCTTTGGCTCTGGCACAGGCTCCAGCTCCTTCAGCTGCGGCAGCTCCACCAGGGCTGTAGTTGTGAAGAAAATCAAGACCTGTGGTGGGAGGCTGGTGTTCGAGTCCTCTGATGTCCTGCCCAAGTGAACAGCCATGGCAGCCCCTCCCAGCCTACCCTTCCTGCGGCTGCCCCAGAGCCCGAGAGGGAGACGGCTGTGCAGGGGAGCACAGGGAACAGGAGACCCACCTGAGGCTTAGCCCTTGCCCTCAGCCCATCCCCGGGAGGAGTTCACTACCTGAGGCACCCTCCAGCTACAAAACAATTCAATTGCTCTTTTTTTCCAAAATAAAACCTCAGAAAAAAAAAAGATAAATAAAACCACTAAGCCTCTAGCTAGGATAACCAAGAAAAACAAAAAGATGACACAAATTACTAATATCAGAAATGAGGCCAGGTGCAGTGGCTCACGCCTTTGGGAGGCCAAGGCAGGTGGATCACTTGAGGTTAGGAGTTCAAGACCAGCCTGACCAATATAGTGAAACCCTATCTCTACTAAAAATACAAAAATTAGCTGGGCTTGGTGGTGGGCACCTGTAATCCCAGCTACTGGGGAGGTTGAGGCAAGAGAATCGTTTGAACCTGGGAGGTGGAGGTTGCAGTGAGCCAAGATAGCACCACTGCACTCCAGCCTGGGCAACAGAGCAAGACTCCATCTCAAAAACAACAACAACAACAAAGCAAGAAATGATAGAGGGAACATCATTACAGATCCCATGGACACTAACAGGATAATAATGGACAACTATGAACAACTTTATGACTACAAATTTAATTTGATAACCTAGATGAAATGGACCAATTTTTTGAAAGACATAATCTGCCAAAACTCACACAAGAATCAATAAATAATCTGAGTAGGCCAATATTTATTAAAGAAATTGAATTAATAAATAATAACCTTCCAAATAATAACCTTCCAAAACAGAAAGCACCAGGCCTAGATAGTTTCACTGGCAATATCTACCAAACATTTAAGGAAGAAATTATACCAACTCTCTACAATCTCTTTTAGAAGACAGAAGCAGAGGGAATACTTCCCCACTCATTCTATGAGGCCAGCATTACCTTATTACCAAAACCAGACAAAGACATTACATAAAAAGACTACAGATCCAATATCTTTCATGAACACGGATGCAAAATCCTCAACAAGATATTAGCAAATTGAATCTAACAATGTATAAAAAGAATTATACACCATGAGTAAGTGGAATTCATCCCAGATATGCAAAGCTGGTTTAACATTCAAAAATCAATTAATGTAAAATTCACTACATCAACAGGCTAAAGGAAAAAAATCACATAATAATATATGCAGAAAAAGCTTTTGACAAACTCCAACACACATTCATGATAAAAGCTGTCAGTAAACTAGGAATGGAGTGGATCTTCCTCAACTTGATAAAGAATGTCTACAAAAAACCTGCAGCTAACATCATACTTAACGATAAGAAGCATGAGGCTTTCTCACCAAGATCAAGAGCAAGATAAGGATGTTCCCTCTCACCACTCCTTTTCAACATCATATTGGAAATCCTAGATAATACTGGGACAAGAAAATGAAATGAAAGGTACACAGATCTGGAAGGAATATATATTACTGTCTTTGTTCACAGAAGACATAATTGTTCATGTAGAAAATCCAAAAGAATAAACAACAGACTCCTGGAACTAATAAGTAACTAGAGCAAGATTAATACACAAAAGTCAATCACTTTCCTATGTATGAGCAAGGAACAAGTGGAATTTGAAATTAAAAACACAATACAGCACTTTAGGAGGCTGAGGTGAATGAAATCACTTGGGGCCCAGGAGCTTCAGACCAGTCTGGGCAACATGGCAAAAACCCATATCTGCAAAACAAAAATACAAAAAAATTAGCCAGGTATGGTGGTGCACACCTGTAGTCCCCACTACTCAAGGGGCTGAGGTGGGAAGATCACCTGAGCCCAGGAGGCCAAAGTTACAATGAGCCAAGATTGCACCATTGCACTCCAGCCTGGGTGACAGGGTGAGACCCTGTATCAAAAAAAAAAAAATCACAATACCATTTATACCAGCACCCCCAAAACCAAACTACTTCGGTATAAATCCAACAAATTATGTAATATGAGGAAGACTGTAGAACTCTAATGAAAGAAATCAAATAAAAACTAAATAAATGGAGAGACAGTCTCTGTTCATGAATAGGAAGACTCAACAGACGGTGCTGGAATAATTGGATTTCAATATACAAGGAAGGAAGGAAAAGAGGGAGGGAGGGCCTTGACTGATCACTCATACCCTTTACAAAAAATTAACTCAAATGTATTACAGACCTAAATCTAAAATTTTAAACTATAAAACTTTGAAGAAAACATAGGAGAAAATCATCATGACCTTAGGCAAAGATTTCTAAGAAGATGCCAAAAGTATGATCCATCCAAGAAAAAAAAAAGATGATAAATTTAATCCTAGCACTTTGGGAGGCTGAGGCAGTTGGATCACATGAGCCCAGGAGTTTGAGACCAGCCTGCACAACATGGCGAAATCCTGTCTCTACACACAATACAAAAATTAGCCAGGCATGGTGGTGGGCACCTGTAGTCCCAGCTACTCAGGAGGCTGAGGTGGGAGGATCACCTGAGCCCTGAAGGTTGAGGCTGCAGTGAGCCATGATTGTGCCACTGCACTCCAGCCTGGGTGACAGAGTGAGACCCTGTCTCAAAAAAGATAAATTAGATTTTATCAAAATTTTAAACTTCTGCTCTTCCAAAGGTGCTAAGGATATGAAAAGACTCCCACATCATCTAGCAGTTAGGAAAAAGAAAAACGAAAAAGAAAATTAAAAGACCAGCCATGGACTGGATAAATATTTGCAAATGAGATATACAATAAAGCCTCGAGTTCAGAATATATAAAGATCTTTCAAAACTCAGTATTAAGAAATCACACAACTCAATAAAGAAATGGACCAATAATTTCTATAGACATTTTACTAAAGATATAAAGATTATAAATAAGTACATTAAAAGATTCTTAACATCATTAGTCAGAAGGGACCTCGCTGATAAAACAGGTTGCAGTAAAGAAGCTGGCCAAAACCCACCCAAACCCACATGGCAATGAAAGTGACCTCTGTTCAATATCATTGCTCATTATACGCTAATTATAATGCATTAGCATGCCAAAAGACACTCCCACTAGCGCCATGACAGTTTACAGATGCGATGGTAATGTCATTACCCTATATGGTCTAAAAAAGGGTAGAAACTATTAGAATGGCTAAAATTTAACAACCGACAATTGTATTTATTGATGAGGATGCCGAACTAGGACTCTCATACGTTGCTGGTTGGAATGCAAAATTGTACAGCCACTTTGGAAAACAAAATCCCAGTTTAGTACAAAGTGAAAAACAGACTTACCATTCAACTCAGAAATCCAGCTCCTACATATTTACTCAAGTGAAAAGACTCATTGGTATCTCAGATAAAAATACAGTCAGCACCTCAAGTAATAATATCTCTGGTCATTATGCAATCTCATTTGACTTAGTGGTATCTCACAAAATAGGATGACAATATTTTTCTTAGTTGGAAAACAATTTTATCCTAAAAAAGATTTAAAATTAAGCATAGAAATATTGTAGAGAATCAACCCCATAATATTAATGGTTTCGTGTTAAATCTGCATATTTGATTACTTTATGTCCTTAAAATGTTAAGAGGGTTTCACCTGTTCCTGTTAGCAGGTTAATTTACAACATGTAATTGAGAATTGATTAAGTCTTCTATTTGAAGTTGAAATTTCTCAAGTTCACTTGCAGAAATGGCATATGTAGAAAAAAAAAAACTCTAAGTTCAGTATGTGTTACAAGTTAGAGATTCTTACTTAAAATTGCTAATATATTGAAAGATTTGCTGTTTGAAAAAAAAAAAAAAAACTCTATTCAGTTAACATAATCACCAAAAGCTCCACAGAAAAGCAAGTATTGGCTGATCCTGGTAGTGAGTTTCGCACAGATCCACTCATTATCTTCACGTTATAAAGAATTTAAGAAGGAAGATAAAATTACAGCCAGCACCCAGTGATGTCTTACACCATAGTGGATACGTGAACGAGATGTGTCATTTGGGGTTCGAAGGACAGAAGGAAGAATGATACTTACCAGCAACTTTGCCCCACATGCAGTATATTAACCTCTCTAAGCAAGTGACATTCCTTTTACCAAAAAACAAACTAACAAACCTACCTTAATTCACAGTTGACCTTTATTTATTTATTATTGACTTTGTCCAAATATACATTGAACACAGTCAGGAGCACCATTTACAATCTGTGTAGCTTTGTAAAGGGCTTTTTGACTTGTGCTGCCCATAAGAAGAATTAATTTAAACTCAGTTTTCAGCCATAGATAAGGTAAACTGTACCTTGGATGTACCCAAGATGGTCCCAATTTACACCTATTGTCCCAACATAATGGATAACACCTACTTCTGCTCTCAAAAGTGTCCCAGTTAGGATGGCAATCCATAGCCTACACATCTAGCTTGCAGCCCATTTAGATTGGCATCTGTAGAGTACAAAGTCACTGCCCTTGAAGTCAAAAAACTTGGGTCTGAGTAACAGTCAGGTTACTTGTCATCTAAGGCAAGCCCCTTAACCTTGAAGAGCCTCGAGATTTTCCAGTGATGCTGCTGCTTTTTCAGTGTTATATGGACCTAATTGACACAGTTTTGTAAACTCTTAATGACTATATGAGCACACATTATTACAACAATAAAGCAAGAGGATGTTAGCAAAAGTAAAAATTGTAATAACATAAAGAATTCAAAATATTTAATAATTTTTAACTCAGTGCCGCTTTCCTCATTTAAATAAAGTTATTCATCCCTTCCTCCTTTCCTCTCCTTTGTTTTCTTCCCTTCGATATTTTTTGAGTCCCTACTACATGCTGTAGGAGCAAAAGGATTTCCCTCCCCACCCCACACTCCACCCACCTCCACCCTTCTGAAAGTTTGTTAATCTGAGTCTATAAAACAAACTGACAATAGCCAGATTCATGGGAGACAAAGTACACATATTTATCCCATGCACATGTGCACAGGAGCCACACAAACTATGAGACCCGAAGAATCAAAGAAGGGCCAGATAGTTGAAGCTTCAATAGCATTTTGAGCTACAGAAAGAAATAGGGTCCTAAAGGCTCCTGTGGGGAGGTAGCAACACATTATGAGAGGGTGTGGGGAGGAAAGGCGTGGCGAGCAAAGGCTGTCTTGTGATGCAGATGAAGTCTCTCAGGGAGCAGCCCTCAGAAGGAAGAGATGCAGCAAAAGTTTCACTGTCCAAACTTTAAAAGTATCAGGTCTTTAGTCTCCTTTTCTTGTGAGTTCCTTTTTCCTGATCCAGATGGGTGGACCTCAGAGAAAGCCTCTGTGTCTGTTGTTTACCTCACCAATGCAGATTTTCTCTACAGATGCAAATCTACTCCAAAAAGAACAGCTTTTCAGAACTATTCCTGTCTGCTACTTCTCTGGATAACCAACTGAAAATATGCCAAAGAAGTATATTTTGAGGTGACATATTTTGGTTTCCCACAGTGTCAGGCACTATTCTAGGTACTATATGAAGAAAGGATTCCAAAAGAAGACTAAGATGTGGCTCTTTCCAATATGAACTCATCCAATCATTTTTCCAGTATTCATTGAATGCTTGCTACTTTATCCCTTAGTATTTAAATATAGTATATCTTTTTATATATTTAGAGCTTATATACCCTGCAATAAATTTTTGAAATTTTTCTCCAAGTATTGCACATCTTTGTAAGATTTAACCATCAGATATAGATGTGTATATATAAAATTATATATAATTATATATATTATAATCATTTATGTAATTGTTCCTATTGAAAATTTGGAAAATTGCATTTTCAGAGACAGGGTCTTGCTATGTTGCTTAGACAGGTCTCGAACTCCTGGGCTCAAGTGATCCTCCCACCTCAGTCTCCCAAAGTGCTGGGATTATTGGCTTGAGCCACTGTGCCCAGTGCATTTTCTAATTAGTTAGTACTGGTGTTTAGGAAAGCAATTGATTTTTTTGATACTGATCTTTTATCTAGTAAGTTTTATAAGTGCTATTTTTTTCTAATAGTGTATAGATTCTCCTGGATTTTCTAAGTAAATAAGAGTATACAATGCAAATAATAATCTGTTTATTCCTTTTCAGTCTTTCTGCCACTTACATCTCTAGCACAATATTGAAAAGTGGTAAGAGTTGGCATATCAGCCACATTGCCAGAATCAGACTGTTGCTATTAATTTTTGCATGTCTATTCCTGCCTTGTAATACGAGATCCTCAAGATAGGGGCTGGTACCTCTTCCCCCTAGGTCAGCGATTCAGGATCCTCAGGCTCCTGAGTATGATCTCTGTGTACAGTCTCCCTTGTATAGTAACCCTCCATAATGTGTGCTGAACTGAGTCAAATGTCACATCTGTGCCGATTTTCTAAGCTTCTGCAGGCACTGTTACTTGATCTTTGTATTCCCAGGTTGGTTTTGTTTTTGGAGGCAGGGAAGGCATTGCTTTATTTTTATTGAGGTATATCATATTTTATTGAGTGTATATATTGTAAGTATACAACCAAATAAACTTGCACAAACTTAAAACTGCTGTGTAACCATCATTAGATCAAGAAACAAATATTCCAGCTGTTGATGAAAAGAGTCAGACTCTGTAAAATATTTAAAGAGGTTTATTCTGAGCCAAATATAAATGACCAAGGCCCAAGGTACAGTCTCAAGAGATCCTGAGAACATGTGCTGCCCAAGGTGGTTGGGTTATAGCTTGGTTTTTATACATTTAGGGAGACAAAAGATATTAATCAATACATGTGGGATATACACGAGTTTAGTTGGAAAAGGCGGGACAAACTCAAATCAGCGGGGTGGAGTAGGGGAGGGGTGATAGGTCATAGGTGGATTCAAAGATTTTCTGATTGACAGTTGGTTGAAAGAATTAAGTTATTGTCTAAAGACCTGGAATCAATAGAAAGTCTGGTCAAGATAAGGAGTTGTGAAACCAGGGATCTTATGTGGATGAAGCCTCATAAGGCACCAACCTTTTGGGAATCACCTTTTCATTTTATTTTTTTAAAAAGGGCTTAAGTCTCAACCCACATATAGCGGAGTCCTCCCAACAAATATTTCTGAGGCATTTGGGGTAACTTATTCTCCTACCCACCTCTTGGTCCATTTTACTCTGAATACTTTCTTTACCCTGTGTCTCACGCCTCTTTGCTGTCCTCTTCTCTCTCAGCCCACATTAACCCCACATGCAACCATTCTCCTTTTCTTCACTCTCCTATCCCCTCAATGTACCTGAACACCACAGTGAACAACAGTATGTATCACAGGCTTTGAGTGGGAATCTGGGGCAAGGGAGGGAGAAGCAATGGGAAAGGGGGAGAGCGTTTCACCACTGCTCTGCCAATATCCTTGTTCTCAAAAATTCTTAGGCTGTCACCCCAAAGGGTCTCCCTGGCGCTATTTTAGCCTCAGGCTCCAGCCCTTCAGTGGCCAAGATTTCTGTCGCCTTTCCCCTGGATTTCTCCTCCACTGGTGTTAGTGTATCACCCCTCCCCCACTTCCCCTTCGTCATTCTGATGCAAATCCCAAATTCTCCTCACTTCGTTATCTAAAACATTTCAAATCCCTTCCCTGTCGCAGGCTGTAGCTCTTAACACTCAAATGGCTTATCTAAGATTAAATAAACAAAAAAAGTTTTCTTCTCGGAAATGTGCTACCAGCCATTAAAATGATAACTTTCCCCCTGCTCCACTATATGAATTAAAGGAATACAGTCCAAAGGCTAGGACTTAGAAACCACTTTCCTTTTATTGATAGCTGAAACCTAAGGAAGTATGAGTCCTGAAAGCAAATATGCCTAAATGGCACCAAAGTCAGCTCCTAGGGTCACCACGAGGGGGAAGTAGCCCCAAAGCACCTGTATGTTTCAGGACTCTCTCCCTTGTCCCCCATCACTCTCCCCACCCCTTCTGCTAAATCAGATGTTAACATCCTCATCTGCAGGCCCCAGGGACAGACACCCAAGTGGTTATTGCTAAGGATGTGGCACACCAAGCTCAATGCTATTAGGACATAGTTTCGGCTATGTGGGGTTTACACAGCATTCTTTGCCAACTTCATTGAAAACATGTTTTCATGAGAATTCATCTCATTCTACCTACTGCTGGCTAAATTTATCTCCACAGAGTTTAACAACATGGAATGATTAATTAGGGACCAAGCTATTTCCTGAGTGCTTTGCACATAACTGTGATTCTGTGACTCTGTGATTCACTCTCGTTGCTTCAGCCATCTGTCCCTGAACAAAATGCATTTATTTATGTTTTCTGTGATTTGTTGTTCTCCTCTTTCAAAGACATAAACATGATTGATTTGGAAAAGCAAAATTGTTTTTTCCTCTCTTCATAAAATAGTTTTAATTAAAACACAGCTAGAGCAATCCCAATAAAACATAATCATGCCACTCCTGCTCATATCTCTAGTGGTGTCTCAACTCTAAATGAATGCCGCCGCCTTACGATGACCTGCTAGGCCCCATAGGATCCGTCCACCCCTACACACACATTATCTTATCTCCCTCCACTCTCCCTGAAGGCTTCATGCCAGCTCACAGGTACGCTCCAGCTCAGGGCCGCTGCACTTGCTTTTCCCTCTTTTTGGACCATCTTGCCCATTGCCGCCTCCATAACTGCCTCCACTTCCTTCAAACGTCATCTTCTAGGTAAGCCTTTCTTGGGCACCGTATCTTAAACAGAAGCCACCGTCACCCATTCACGCCCACATGCACACTCACACATATTCTATATCCCTTTCTTCCTTCCTTTTTTTGCCTTAGCATTTCCACTAACATACCATCCATTTGACTTATTTGTGAAGTTTATTTTTTGCTTCCCTACCAAAAAAAAAAGTAAGCACCATGGGGGCTGGGGGTTTTGTCTATTTTATTTACTGTTCTATCTCCAGCACCTAGAATAGTATCTGGCACATAATAGGTGCTCAACAAATATTTCTTGAAAGAATAAGTGAATATTAAAAAGAATCGAAAGAGTAGACCTAAAAGTAGGTCCCATCGTGTTGATTCCTTCTCATTATTCATAGCTCTATTCAGCCACCAATCATCTCTATCCACCCTATTTAAATAGCACCACTGTAAGTCATCCTCTATGCCTTTATCCTGACTTATTTCTTCATAGCATTCACTACTGTCAATTTTCTTTTTTTTTTTCTTTTTGAGACAGAATCTCTCTTCCTCGCCCAGGCTGGAGTGCAGTGGTGCGATCTTGGCTCACTGCAACCTCCGCCTCCAGGTTCAAGTTAGTCTCCTACCTCAGCCTTCTGAGTAGCTGGGAGTTGGCATTACAGGCACACGCCACTGCGCCCAGCTTTTTTTTTTTTTTTTTTTTGAGATGGAGTTTCATTCTTGTTGCCCAGGCTGGAGTGCAATGGCGTGATCTCGGCTCACTGCAACCTCTGCCTTCAAGTGATTCTCCTGCCTCAGCCTCCTGAGTAGCTGGGATTACAGGCATCTGCCACCACACCCAGCTAATTTTTTGTATTTTTAGTAGAGACAGGGTTTCACCAGGTTGGCCAGGCTGGTCTTGAACTCCTGACCTCAGATGATCCACCTGCCTCAGCCTCCCAAAGTGCTGGGATTACAGGCATGAGCCATTGCACCCAGCCCAAATTTCACTATTGAATTATTTTTTACTTTAAAAATTATTTGTCTTGCCCATTTGAAGGTAAGCTCCATGAGGGCAAATAATTTGTCCTGTATCTCCTCAGCTTAAAATGTTTTTATTTTTTCCTAATCATCAAAAATCATTTGACCATATATTTTTGGGTCTATTTCTGAATTCTTGATTCTATTCCATTGATTTATATGGGTGTCCTTTCTCCAATCGCATTGTCTAATGTATAACTTTGTAATAAGTTAGAAATCAGGGAATATATTAATTTCTCCTAAAAATCTTACCAGGATTTTTACTGGGATTGCTTTCAATCTATAAATCACGTTGCGGAAAACTGATGTCTCAACAATACTGAGTCCAATCCATTGGAGGGATATACATCTGAATCCCATAAGCAATGGGAACTCATGTCCTATTGCCCAGCAGTACCCTGAAATGGTGACAAGAACTGAATGGGGAAGTAGCTTTATGATTTTAAGTCTCATCAGAGATGCCTTTGCACCAATATTTTAACCTGGTTAAAATATCTCTCAATCCAAATAAAGAAATCCAAACCAGAATCAGTTTCACCTAGAAAATTAAACTCTTTTAATTGCTGATACTGCCCAGAAGTACATGAGGTTTAGCAGTTCTCTAAAAGCTTTTGAGCACCTGAATAATCACTTGGGTTATCTAAAATACAATGGGGTTTGTAATCTGACTGATTTGGCTTAGAATAAAAGAGCTCATAAGAATGGACTGCTTTCAGCAGTTTCTAACCTGCATGAGGATAAATTCAGATAATGAAGAAAGAGAGAGCAGAAAAAAAGAAAAAGAAAATTTTCCTGACATTGTCTTAATTAGTCCTCAAAGTTAACAGTAGCTACAGTTCAGCTACTGCCACTTCATGAATCTATACCCATCATATTAGGGGCCACTTTATTTACTCTCTAGCTCAACTGTCTTTTTTTTTGAGACAGAGTCTCACTCTGTCGCCAGGTTGGAATGCAGTGGTGCAATCTTGGCTCACTGCAACCTCCGCCTACCAGTTTCAAGTAATTCTCCTGCCTCAGCCTCCTGAGTAGCTGGGACTACAGGCATGAGCCACCACACCCAGCTAATTGTTGTATTTTTAGTAGAGATGGGGTTTCACTATGTTGGTCAGGATGGTCTTGATCTCTTCACCTCGTGATCTGCCCACCTCGGCCTCCCAAAGTGCTGGGATTACAGGCGTGAGCCACCGTGCCCGGCTGGTCTCTTCTTTATCGTGGCCATAACCTGACCAGTGTTCCAGCTAGCACATAACTTCATTTTCTAAATCAAGCTATTTTATTTGTATTATTTATTTCTCAAGCAATAAATGCCAAAGCTTAGTTGGAATATTTTTTGAAAAAAAAAAAAAAAAAATGAAGGCTAGGAGCCGTGGCCCATACCAGTAATCCCAGCATTTTGGGAGGCTGAGGCAGGCAAGAAGATCGCTTGAGGCCAGAGTTGGAGAGCAGCCTGGTCAATGTAGGGAAACTTCATCTCTACAAAAAATAAATAACTTAGCCAGGTGCAGTGGCCCGTGCCTGTAGTCCGAGCTACTCAGGAGGCAGAAGTGGGAGGAACCCTTGAGCCCAGGTTAAGGTTGCAGTGAGCCATATCTTCCCACTGCACTCTAGCCTGGGCAACAGAAGGAGACCCTGAAATCCACATGGCTCTTTTCTTTGCCTCTTTTGGGTGAGGCTTTCATGGCCACCCTATCTAAAACCACAATGCCCCACATACTACTTATCCTCCTTCCCCACTATATTTTTTCCAGTAGCGCCTACCATATCATATACTTTATTTACCTAGTTTTTTCTACTTACACGGAAATATAAACTTTTTTTGGAGACGGGGTCTCCCTCTGTCGCCTAGGCTAGAGTGCAGTGGTGCAATCTCCGCTCACTGCAACCTCCGCCTTCCGGGTTCAGGATTCTCCTGCCTCAGCCTTTTGTGACCTTTTATGGCCTTTTGTGACTGGCTCTTTTCACTTCACATAATGTTTTCAAGATTCATCCACGCTGTAGCAATGTTTCAGTACTTCATTCCTTTTTATGTCTGAAAAACATTTCCATTGCATGGATATATCACATTATCCATTCATCAGTTAATGGACATTTGCTTGTTTCCAGCAGAGGTACTAGCTACTTAGGAGGTTGAGGCAGGAGGATAGCTTGAGCCCAGGGAGTTTGAGACCAGCCTGGGCAACATATTGAGATGCTATCTCAAAAAAAAAAAAAAAAAAAAAAAAAAATACATATATAAATAAATATTCCAGTGATTTTATTAAAGAGCTGAGCAACTATCAGTTCCACACCGTGGAATCTTGAATAAATCAAGCCCAAGACTCACTGCCATTAATTTAATCAGGAATCTGATTAAAACCTGTGTTCAGAACTCATGTAACTCATTTCCATCAGTGGTTAAGTGGATTTTAGCAGAAGCACTGTCAAGGAACCACAGATGGCAAGGCTGCAGCAGTGATGGTTGGAAGTACTGGAGAATTCTGGGTTTGTTAGATGAACAAGCATACAATTTTGAGGAGAAGGCTGTAAGAATCATGAAACTTTACAGAGTGTGGTGATATGTTTCTCAACCACAGAGGAAATGAAAGTGTTGAGATAGCGGCATGGGTGCATTTATGCTTTAAATTAATAAGTGCAATCCTTTAAATTAATTAATGCTTTAAATTAATAAGTGAAATCCTTTAAATTAATTAATGCTTTAAATTAATGCTTTAAATTATGCTTTAAATTAATAAGTGCAATGATTCAGCTAAAGTTGAACTGATGGTTTTATTATTTAATTATTCTGAGGGGAAAAATGAATGCACACACTTAAGTTAATATCCATTCATTAGGAAGTGTGTAAACAGTTATAATTATTCAATTTTGATAAAGACATAATCAAAAGTGAAGAGAGATTGTGCAGTCTCCAAGTGTGCTCTTCTCCAAATGAGCAATCTTAGGATTAAGACCACTTTGCCTATGTGCCTCGTATTGACCACAAATAACTGTTTCAAAATGCTCATCTATTAATTTTCCTTGGGAACTGATTTTTCTTATGGCCATTTTATAGTTATGTTGGTATTATCAAATTTTTATTCCTATTTCTATTAAAAGTTTAACTTTACACTTAGCTTGGCAATGCAAAGAAATAACTAGCTTGATTTCTTTACAATCTGGCTGCCTAAATCCACTAGTAAAACATCAGATCTTTCCCAAATGTTTTGTGCATGAGGACATATTATTCCTTAAAGACTACTTTCTATTAGTGCATTCTTTTCTGTAGTGTGCAAAAAGACTCTTCAAAATATGTAGAGCACTTTTCTTAAGGTGTCAAGTTTTTTTCTTTTCCAATACAGCTTTTCCAATCTTCCATGTCCACTATGGGGAGCGTCAGCTACAGAAATTAAGGCCTGAATTCCTTCCAGTCAGCACAACATTCCCGGACTGCTTCTCTTCAACTACAGCAAGTACAGGCTTCAAACTGGTCAGATTCACATTAAGATTATGCAGACAAAAACACTGGGAAAATTAACTTGCTGATCTCCTTTCCAAATGTAACACACCACAAAGTAAAATATAAACTTTTTCATTTAATAATGTACATAAAAGCCTTTGTTAAAATGTCAATAACAAGTTTTATTTACAAAGTAATCGTCCTATCACATCACATTTGGGGTTACATGTATCACTGTTGTATGCTGGTAGCATGGCTATTTGAAAGATTATAATTTATGAGCTATTACTCAGTGAGATTTTTGCAATAAGGTACTTCATGAGACAAAATGGAAAAAGGAGAATTAAATTAAAATGCACAACTAATATTTATCTACTACAGACATAATATTTCTCAGTTGTGAACTAATTACCATGCTTGGAAAATGCTAGCACCCTCGTAAATATTTTGGTTCTATCGGGATGCAAAATCTGATTTTGCAAACTTTGAAAAGGCACATTCTGGCCGGGCACAGTGCCTCAGGCCTGTAATCCCAGCACTTTGGGAGGCTGAGGCGGGCGGATCATGAGGTCAGGAGATCGAGACCATCCTGGCTAACACGATGAAACCTGTCTTTACTAAAAATACAAAAAAATTAGCCTGGCGTGGTGGCAGGAGCCTGTAGTCCCAGCTCCTTGGGAGGCTGAGGCAGGAGAATGGCGTGAACCCGGGAGGCGGAGCTTGCAGTGAGCCGAGACCGCGCCACTGCACTCCAGCCCGGGCAACAGAGCGAGACTCTGCCTCAAAAAAAAAAAAAAAAAAAAGAAAAGAAAAGGCACATTTTGTGACACCACCTAAGCATTTCCCTGAGAACATAAAGAAGGTTATTAACATAATGAACCATTTCAGCCTTGAAAACAGTATTCATTGAGGAGATACCTCAGAGGTAAGGACTTCCTTAGGACAGTAAAAAAATCTATGAGTTCTTAAGTGGAAGAAAAGAAACAACTATGAAAAGCAGGACCAGCTCAGAACTGCTCCTGAGGAAGAGATGAGGTATGACAGGATTGTCCCTGTCCCAAAATATTGCTATCCTTCTATAAGCTGCTGGAATGTTTCTTCATTCCGTTCTCCCATTCTCTGTGAATGAGAATCAGTGGGTTATGAGGCATTCTCTAAAAATGCAGGTGCAGCAGTCGTGGGAATGGCAGTCAGCCCAATGCAAGTGTCAAAAGGAATTTCAGATGTGGAGAAGATAATCACAAGGCATTGTTTCTGTGATGAAGTGTGATCTGCTTTCTTCTCAGCACCACATGACATCAGCTGTACTTAGAGAACTGACTAACGGGAGGAGAAAGGTGGGTGACTCTGGAATATGAAGAACCTCGGGAGGGAGGATGGAGCCCAGTGGGAAGGCTCTCAGTTGGGAGAGGTGAACAAAACTCCCAGGAATATACCCGGATCTCAAGGGCATTAGGAGGTGAAAATGAGTGGAAAAATTAAAAGGAGAAAGACCTTGTTCTTAGGAAAAGGGGTGGAAAGTTGCACTGTCCTTCCTCCAAACTGCTCACACTACCCTGTCTCAGAGACCCAAAACTCAGGCAGGCACCTTCAGTATCACAGGTTAGGTATATTAGAGTTGAACCTGTTGAGGGAGGCTTGGCTTGGGAACTCAATCACCAATTCATGGTATTGTTTCTGTGGAAAAGTGTCTCAAAGCCTGCTTGTAAGCCACTTGTTTGAAACATGATAAAGAATCCCTTCATAAGATTATTTACTTGTGGGCAATTTTGGAAGTGCAATCTCAGTTTTAGACTATAGTCACTATGCTCTGAATCTCCAAATATATTGTACAATATAAAAAAAAAAGAGCCTTTTATAAGGAAAAAAATGTCCAACATTTGTGTCACCATGATCAAACTTTTGTATTATATATTCGGATATAGCAATATTTCCTATTAATATTTACTGTTTAAATGATATTTAGGCACTGCAGAATAGCTCTCTTTTCAGACACAGAGCAAATCTAATAATCTATCACTTCAAATACTCTATATGCAAGTACTTTATATCAATCTAAAGATACAATCAAGAGGTAATGCTTTAAGGCTACATATGAAGCTACCTTGGTTATTGAAAATGTGTATAAGCAACAAAAATACTTTTGCAAAATGTAGTAGAAACGAATCATTATTGTCATCTTAGAAAGAAAAGCTATTGCACACCAACAAGACATTCGAGATGGTATCCTAAAACTTATTGCTATTGTTCTGTTAGGACAGATTATTGCTCAAAACTGCCCATTTTAAAACATCAAGAAATCCTCTCATTTTTGTTATCTTTTTAGGCAAGGCAACATCACAATAAAAACTTTTAAAGTTAAACTTTTAAAGTTAAAAGTGAAATTTATTACAATACAATAAATGCAAGTGTCATCATTAAAAATGCTGGTTAAAATTATGAAGTATCTAAATAATTTTTCTAATTATATATTGGAAATAACAACTTTAACAATTCTATATGTACACAGGACACTGAAAACGTAAAATCATGCACAAGGCCAAAAAATAACGTTGCACATTAACCCTTTAGTTATTACTTTCTATTTTCCGGTCCCAGCATCATACCCGCTAATTACTCAGGTCGCAAGCCTCAAGGATTAAGTGTTTTGAATGTATTTCAGTTTCATACTTTAACAATGCTTAAAGACTATTGGTTGTATTCTGATCAAATGGTTCTCCTTCCCATATTTCCCTTTCTCAATAGATCTTAGACAAAAAGGTGAGCAGGGAAAACTGTGATTACAGGATCCAACATGACATGTATACCCAATGATTCATTTAAGGGTGGCATAAAGTTATATAGAAAAGACCTACAGGATGGAAGACAATAAGTACATCAACATGTAGTAAAATTAAGCAGTTCACCCACTGCGTGCTTACATGGCTCCTATATCTCTTCAGGAAGAAGCCAGAGCTGTAGAGAAGTCAGGGCAAACCAGAACTGTTGAGGAGTAGGGGTGGGGGGCAGAGGGAAGGAGCTGGGGAGAAGCGCCAGATCTTAAAGGAAATGTAAAAGCGTTAGCTATCTATTCTCCCCCTCCTGCTAACGCAGGGGCTGGCTCCAGCCCAGCCTCCCTGCCTGCATTTCAGTGGAGCTCTTCCCCCAGCATTGTCTTTCAGATGAAAAGATATATCTGTTCCCCGCTGATAAGTTTTTTTGGGGGGAGGGAGTATGTTTTGTTTTTTATTTTGATTATACATTGACAAATTATTGTATATTTTTACAGGGTACAATACGGTGTTATGATTTTTGAATATAAGGTGGAATGATTACACTAACATATGATCTCAAATATTTAACGTTTTTATGAGAACATTAGAAATTTACTCTCTTAGCAATATTGAAATATACATTCAATTATTCCTATATTTAGCATGTTATGCAAGTGATCTTAAAAAAAAAAATCACACTTATTCCTCCTGAGGCTTTGTACCCTTTGACTGTCTCTCAATTCTGAGAACACTTTTTATAAATTTGAGGAACAGCCTAAATATTATAGGCTTGAACATGTGAACTTGTCCTCAGCATGAAAGCAGGTGAGACTTTTTTTTTTTTAAAACAAATGAGCAGATAAACACCCAGAGAGGTTAAGTGGTTTAGCCACTGGAAAGATAAGGAAGTTTGGTGTGATGTTTACTTCTCTATGACGATGCTTCTCAAACTTTCATGTGCATACAACTCCTTTGGATCTCATCAAAATGCCCTGGGTCCAGAGTGGGGCTTCAGATTCTGCATTTCTAATAAGGCCCTAGGAAATGTTGAGGCTCTTGGTCTGTGGGCCACACTTTGAATAGCATGGACTACAACACAAAGAGGGATCCACCCCGGCCTTCCTGGGCCATGAGAGACCTGCTTCAGTGTTATCTGCCTCTCCAAGCACATCCCCAAGCAAAAGGTTTAGATGCACTGCATAAGGTGGCAGCTGTCTACAAGACTGGGTTAATATATTTTCTGAGAGCACCATGACTACATGAACAGCCAAACAAGTAACATAATTTGAGTAACATAATCTAAATTTGACAGGTCTATTTGCTGAGAATAAAACTCATCTTTTACTTATGAAGTCTTCCTTAAAGTGAACGTGATATAAAGGTATTAAAAAACCCAGCATATTAAATTTCATAGTAAAATGCTGCATGTGCACATGTATACATATAGTATGAGTTCTAAGAAATTCAATGCACTGTAATCAGAATAAAGTGCTACCACTGCTCCCAGCTAAAATCATCTCCTCTTCCAAATATAAGGAAAAACCCTTGAATTGTAAGGAAAATGACTGCATTGCCTGCCAACACAAGGCCACAGGCTCCCCATTTGATCTGAAAGACAAGAAAAGAAGGATTAAATCCTTACTTCCTTCATATTGTACTCTTTGCAATCCCTATTATTTTCTGCATTAGAAACATCCAATGAAATATTATACAAAGCTGCTAAAAGGCTTAATAATGTAACAGGAGATAATGAACTGTTCAGTAATGAGTCTAATTACTTCTGTGATGCTTGTTAATTAAGTCTGGTATCATCCTTAACATGTTCCCAATTAGACATATTTCTCTACTTGTTTTTAATTGACAATGATTGCCTTAAGTAAAACTCAAGTGGTAAGATTATAAATAGTGCAATTACAATACTGGGTACTGAAAGTTCTGCACACATCAGCTTCTTTCATGGAAAATAAAAATTGTAGAGTTATGAATTTGTTTGTTTCTTTTCTAGGCAAGAAAAGACTTTGAAAACTGCTTTCCAGCTTGGTAGATGGTTTGTAGATGGTTTTACAGAAGCACATTTGGGGGTGAGAGTACCCTCTAGTGGGCATTTTTTGTTTTACTTTAACCAATAGAAACATCAATGAAAGTTTCTTCACAAAACATGATGGCAGTATTGAAAGGAAAAAATATAAATATTTACTGCAGCTCTTAAGAAGGGCTGGTCTAAAGCATAAGAAGAATAAAGTCATGACAATCTTGTTGTATTCAAAAATCTTCAATCTTTCCCCATTATCTAGACAAAGATCAAACTGGCATGGGGTTCAAGACTGTTGCTAATCAGGTTTCACAACCCTTCCAGCCTTAACCTCAACAACTTTCTTTTAGCTCTACCACACTGGACTCTTCTTTATTCTATATACCGCATTCTTACACTTGAATGTCATTCCATACAACAGCCATCCTACCTTAATGCAAATGCTATTTATCCTTAGAGGCCCATATCAAATGCCAGTTGGAATTTCTCTCTTCTTGGTGCCCATATGGCATTCTGATCATGCTTCAACTTACAATACTTATAAGTACACTTATAGTATACTTACCCAGCAAGCTAGTTTCTGTGTTCCTTAGGAGCAGAGACAGTACCTATTTCTTAATTCTGGTGTTTTACAAATAGCAGTTGTTCCAAAGATATTTATTGAATGAAGAAGACTTGAGCTTATCTGATATTCAATGCCTCAAATAAGAGTTTCATAAAATTAAAATAGAATGTAATTGGAGGGAACAAAATCAAATAGTGGGAAAGACAGTGAACATCAAATAATTGAATAAATTATATCTACAATGTGTACTTTGAAGACAAAAAGAAAGTTTTTATCTTGGAAGTGAAGATGCCAACTTATTCACTGCATTTTCGGGAAGCTACACAGTTGTCCCTCAACATATACCTATTATACTGAGTTGAGAGTTGAGTCCATGATCCCATTTGCAGGAGAAGAATTTGAAATATCTTCATCTTGCAGCTAGAAAAGTACTGCTAGCATAGTATCTGTGGATTACTGTAAGATTTAAGAGGCAGGAATTTAAGAACAATTGCAGAGAATAGCTTAAAGTAGAAAAAGTAAGAAATCATATCGTCTGGCTAAAAGTTGTAAGAGAAATAAAGAAAGCACTCTGAAAGCATGGCCGAACTACTGACAGGCAGGTCTAAAGTAGAAGAACAGAGAAACTAAAAATACACGGCCTTGAGTATAAAGCCTAAGTAATGAACGTGAAATGGAGGTCCCAGACAGAGGCCTCTGAAGTAAACTCAGCAACAGTTGAGCAAAACAATAGAAAACAAAACTTACCACAGCCACACGAGCAAGAATAACAGGAAATCCAAAGGCAGAAACAACAATTCCAGTAGTGAAGAAATATGCCAGTTCCCGACAGGCACTACTGGTTGCGTCTGAGTCATAGGTGACTCTTTTGGCAATGAAATGGGGGATGGGGGAGATGGCGTGGAAAATCAGGACGAATAAGGGCCAGTAAACGCTGTCAGTTGGACCCAGGCAAAATCCAAAAAGAAAAGTAACAGTTACATTTTAAATGAAAGACATATTACTATTTCAAAATCATTGCTATTTTAAATGTTTAGGTCAAAAAATTAATTAATTGTGAATATTAGAACATAAGATGATTTCTACCAGGGATAGATAAGTAGTGATAATTTTAAAATTACTATGTAGGTAGCTTATATTGTGTTAAGAAGCCACTATATAATATATACCCTAGAAACTTTACTGTTTTCTGTACCACTGAGCCACAATTTCTTTAGAGACAGAATTTTAACTTGGTCATTTCTACCTTCCCTATAGAACATAGCAGAGTGTCTTGCAAAAGCTAGTTCGGTAACGATCTTTTGAGTGCACGCATGCTTGAAACCTTTTAAGAGCTTAGAATAAACCCCAAATTCCTTGCCCTAGCCTACGAAGCCTTTATGGTCTGGTATTACCTACTTCTTCCATTCATTTTGTACTCTTTTCCCTTCATTTGCTTAATCTGTAGCCACACCAGCCTTCTTTCTGTTCCTGTAACACTCTGAGCTCATAGCTGTTATCCTGGGGCCTTTGCGCTACCTGTGATCCCTGCTTGCAATGTCCTTCCCCATGATATTCTCATTGGCTGACTCCTTCATACCATGTGATCTAAACTGACAGATTCCTTTCTAAAAGCAGAACTTTCCCTGGCCATCTATTCTAAAGTACCCCACGTCACCCTCGAACATACCACCCTCTTTGAACTTTCTGCACAACACTTGTTTCCATCTGATAGATTAGTCTTGGTCAAACGCCATTTATCTCCAGGGCCTAGAATGATGTACTCCATTTATACTTGTTAAATGAATAAAATAATAAATAAATTTTAAGTACGGAAGACGTGAAAATAAATATGCTCACTAGTGAAAACCTTAGATGTACTCTAATCTTCATTATAAGAGCTCACAATTAATAGTGTAATGCAAAAACAAAACAAAATTGTTTTCCTCCCAAATTTCAACATTTTGCAATTATAAAAAAAATTGCCATCTGGTTTCCAACAGTATTTTCTCTATCAATACTTCAAAAATAATCTTTTTTTCTCTATCAGACATTTGTTATGCTTCATTTCTTAAGAAAAAAAAAAGTCTCTGCTCATTTTTATATATACACTACAATAATTCATATCACCACAATACTGTGATCACACAGATACACCCAGACAGCACCTACAAGCAGGAGTTGGGATGAAGCCACACTAATGAAAGCCCCCCATTCCAGCCACAGATCTAGGTAACCAAAAGGCAAGAAGGGAATGTGTCCTTCAAGAGAACTCAGGATGGAAACAGTGGATTTGGACCCCGGATTCTAAACCAGAGGGATGATAGTATGTTTCAAGAATCACCAAACAATATTGTGGGAAGTAGCCCTTAGACATTCTCTACTTCAAAGCCCTTCTTTGAACAGTGAGAAAGGAGACACAGAGAAGGGAAGGGGTTTGGAATAGATATGTCACCTGACATATCCACAGCCAAGAACTCTTAATTTTTCCTGGAATACAGTGACAGTTTTGTGAAAAACAATCTGACTCTACGTTTCCATTCATAGTAAGCCACCAATATCCAACTAAGAGAAATATCAATGTACAAGAAACCTTGTTTATATATAAAATGTAAATATTAAATATATACAATTCAGTAAACATGCAGGCCAGGGGTTGGCAAACTTTTTCTGTAAAGGGCCAAAGACTAAATAATGAGGATCTGCAAGCCATAAAGACTATCTCAACTACTCAACTCTGCCAAAGATAATTGGCAGAGCAATGTAAAAGCAGCCAAAGATAATTCATAAACAAATGAGCATGGCTGTATTTCAATAAAACCTTTATTATAAAAACAGGTAGCAGGTTATATGTGGCAGTTTGCTGACTTCCAATATAGCTGATAATCCTGGTGCACTATCAAGATACAGCTTTGGGAGGCCAAGGCGGGAGGATGACTTGAGGCCAGGAGTTCAAGACCAGCCTGAGCAACACAGACAGACTCCGTCTCTACAAAAACTTTTTTAAAAAAATCAGCTGGGTGTTGTGGCATCTCTAAACAACAAAAAAGTAAAATAAAGATAGAAAACAAACTTATTTGTAGTAGCAGTAATGAGTCATTTTCTTACCTTACAAAGACACAGTGTATCACAGAGAATTAAAACTCCTAGATTTATAGTTGGTTGGGGAATAATGGAAAAACGTTTGGTCAAGGGTGTCAGAACATGAGCTCCATTTCCATGTCTGCCATTTTAATTTTTTTCTACTTTTTTGTTTAAGAGACAGAGTCTCGCTCTGTCGCCCAGGCTGGATTGCAGTGGTGTGATCACAGCTCACTGCAGCCTCCAACCGCTGGGCTCAACCAATCTTCCCACCTCAGCCTCCCAATCCTGCTACAGGCACCATGCCTGGCTAATTTTATTTTAGTTTTTTGTAGAATGGGGTCTCACTTTGTTGCCCAGACTGGTCTCAAACTCCTGGCTTCAAGCAATCCTCCTACCGTTGCCTCCCAAAGTGCTGGGATTATAGGCATAAGCCACCACGCCCGGGCTCTGTCACTTACTGCTGTGCAATCTGGGTAAGTCTTTAACTACGCTGGGCTTTGGTTTCCCAGCGAGAAATGAGGATAATAATACCTTATTACATTCCTAAAGCTAGAATAAAGTAATTGCTGTGAAGGCTCTAAACAAATATAAGTGACTGCTTATATTTGGATCCCTCTTGGGTTTAAACAATTTCTGTAATAGTTGGCCAGGACTGCGGTGATGGATTTGAATTCATCACTGTCATAACAACTCACTTCAATTGGTCTTACTTAACCACATCATCATCATCTTTTTTTTTTTTTTGGAGACAAAGTCTCGCTCTGTCGCCAGGCTAGAGTGCAGTGGCACGATCTTGGCTCATTACAACCTCCACCTCCTGGGTTCAAGCGATTCTCCTGCCTCAGCCTCCTAAGTAGCTGGGACTATAGGTGTGTGCCACCACACCCAGCTAATTTTTTGTATTTTTAGTAAAGATGGGGTTTCACCATGCTGCCCAGGATGGTCTCGATCTCTTGACTTCGTGATCTGCCCGCCTCAGCCTCCCAAAGTGCTGGGATTACAGGTGTGAGCCACGGCACCTGGCCTAATCACATCATCTTCTATCTGGTTGTTCAAGCCAATCACCCGGGAGACATCTAAGAACTCTCCCTCCTTGTTGAATCCTGACATTGATGAACAAAACCTGTTGGTTGGTTTGGTTTCCTAACTCACTCTCCTTTTCTTTCCATTCCTACTGCCCCAGCCCTCAATTTTGCTTGATTTATGATAGTAGTCCCCTACTATTCTCCCTGACTGCAGTCTCAGCACTTTCCTTTCTAGTCTCAGGTTATGGCAAGAATGACATTTTAACATAACCCCCTCCTCCAAACCCATTCTCAAGATATTTTCCCAGCTCCTATTGTCTGATGTGTAAAATGGAACCTCCTCTACCCGGCAGGCATATAGAGCCCTAAGTGCTGACTTTTACACTCCTGACTAACCCTTCTTTTGCCACTCCAACTACAATTTATGCTGTACCATAATGTACCACGTGTGGTTTCCTGAAAAGGCTATATACGCTTTCATGTCTCTGGGCCTTAGCATACAGCTTTCCTGGTGCCCAAAGTGCTTTTTCCCTAGAGATCTGTATGACCTGCTTCCTGATTTTCTTGACATTTCTTCTCACTTTTTACCTCCTCTGAGAGGCCCTCCCTGACCACTGTCTTCCCAGCTTCTACACTCTTCATCTTTTGTACCACTTCTACCTCTGACAGTATGCATACTTTTGTTGTTTACTGTCCGTCTCCCCCACTGAAACACAAACTCTGAGAGAGAAGGACCTTTGTTTTCTTATGTCTAAATCCCTAGTTCCCATAACAGTGGCTGGCACATGGGAAGCATTCAACCAACAATGGTTGAATGAAAAAATGTGTAGAATGTTCCCTCTGCCTGGAATGTCCTCCCCTGACTCATCACCCTGAAAAACTCTTATTTATCCACCAAGTCTTGGCTCAGATACAACCTCTGCCATGCAGCCTTCCCTGACTGTCCCACTGAAACTTAGGTGCACTTTATCTGAGCTCCAGCGTACTGGGCTGGCATCCCCACTGCAGCTGCCATCTTACTGACTAGACTGTTTGTCTGTCTCTCATTCACAACTAGAAATTTACCTCTTTGAGGACAGGACTGTCTCTTCATTTGTGTGTCCCCAGCTAGTCCAGAGTAAGTGTTAAACAAATACTTATGGAATGAATACATCAATTTTTAACAGAGCCCTCTGCAAAAGTACACCTGACCCACAAAGGGACTGTGTTCATAATCTGGGCTCCACTAACTCACTGGTTAGAACTTGGTGCTAAATTGACCAAACTCTCTAACACCCATACTAATAGTGACAAAGACACAGAAAGAGGAATAGTTCTTTTTGAAATGATAACTTACCCATAATCCTCTAAGGCACATCCCAGCATAAGAAAAGTCAGTCCAATAGCCCCACTGAAGGATAATGCCACAAGAGCTGTGAAAAATAAAGCCAAAAGTTAAAGTTCCCACAGTAGAGGTTGTCAGGTGCTAGATGGTTTGGGGAAATGGGGAGTGACTTCTAATAGGTCCAGAGTTTCTTTGGGGGATGATTAAATTTTCTGGAATTAGATAGTAGTGATGGCTGCATAACCTTCTGAATATACTAAAAAACCATGAAATCTTACACTTTAAAAATGTTAATTTTATGGTATGTGAATCATTTATCAATAAAAACATTTACTAAAATAAAAAAGAAAGAAAAAAAAGGTCCCAAATTCAAGCAAATGTAGCAATTTACTCATTTTATTGAGGTTACATTTGACCCGTTACAAACTGCATTATGTGTGTCCCTTTCAAATTCATATATTGAAACCTTCCTGGCTCCATCCCTCTCACCGTGAGATGCTATTAGGAGGTGGACCTTTGGGAGATAATTAGGTTCAGATGAGGTCATGAGGGTGGGGTCTCCACGATGGGATGAGTGCCCTTATAAGAAGAGAGAAAGTAGAGCACACACTCTCTCTGTGTTTCTCTCCCTCTGTTCTCCAATGTAAGAGGAGAAAGCAGGCCTGCAAACCAGGAAGCCGGCTCTCACCAGACACCAGATCTGACTGCACCACAATTTTGGACTTCCCAGTCTTCAGAACTGTGGAAACTAAATGTTTGTTGTTTAAGCCACCCAGTCTACAATATATTTCTTATAGTAGCTCAAACTGATTAAGACAATGACCCATGTCTGCCACCTTAAAATCATAAAGTATACAAAGGTCTCAAGTAATTCCAGTACCTAACCCCTATCCAATGTATGAATTCCCTCTATATTTGTCACCAGAGGGCAGCCAGTCGGTCCACACAACTCCAGTGAAGGAAAACTCACTACCACCCAAGGCAGGTCATTTAATTCCAACAGCTTCTAAATGTTGAAAGCCCTCCTTCTTTAAATTATATCCAGAACTGCCTCCCTGCAATATATACCTTTGATCATTTTGCCTCCCCAAACCACAGTACTTCAAGTATTTGAAGATTGTTTTCATGTCTTTGTAGGAAACAATTCCCAACTAGTGTCCACTGAATAAAATATGTATTCCCTGTATCTATTGGACACTAGTCTCTGCCGGAGTAGCAACGTATTTGCCCTTGTTGTGCTGCTGAGTGAGAAACAGAGTATCAAAGTTGTTAAAAAATCTTGAGCTCTGAGTCACAAATATGAGTCAAATCTTAACTCTGCCACCATCTGGTCTTATGACCTTGGGTAGAAGCTAATCCTCTGAACCTGATTTCTCACCTGTAAAATGTAAATAATGGTGCCACCTTATTGAGCTTATGGGAATTAAATGAGATAATCTATGTAAAGTGCTTGGCAAAAGGAGGTAGCCAAATAAATGCTGACTGACTCAGGTATCTACTCATTTTGGCAATGTTCTTTGATAAAGGTAGAGATCAAAAGCATAGGAGACTATCTTATCCAAATTTTCTTCTGAAAAAAGTCCATAATACTCATAATTAGTATTTAATTAATTAAGCTAATGAACATTTTTGATTGCTTCCTTTTACTTGAGAGAAGATTTAGAGAGACTCTTTAATAGGAAAGTGCCAAAGTGCTTTTTAAAAAACATCTGAAAGCATACAGATGTTAAGGGACAAAGAAACACTGTCAATTTTAACATATCTTTTTACATTTCCACTCTTTAATGGAAAATGCCCATGTGTGGATGGAAAGCAAACACCACACACTATCTCATTACAGATGATCTTTTCCTAGCTGGCTTTGCTCCTCTCCTCTGTGCCTGACCATCGGCAGTACCCCCTCCTCCATGAGGCCTGTCAAAGCTAGGAACTGCAGACCTCTTCCTTCTGTCCTGATACCAGTTTCTCAAGGTTCACAACCATCTTTCTGTTTGATTCTTTTTGGTCTTTTTTTTTTCCTCTTTTTTCAGGAATCACATCCTCTGCATCTCTTAAAGTTGGAGTTGACCAAAAATCCAACCCCATCTCTCTTTTCACTCCACACACTCCTGCTGAAAACTTATGTTCAACCCAAAGCTCCTAGTACCACAAGGGCCCGGCCACAACTGATGCTCCAGCCCAGAGTAGGTCCTAAAGAACTAGGCCTGTACTTCCACCTCCATTCTGGACTTCTCTGCCTTGACCGCCAACAAGAACCTCAAATTCAACATGTGTAACACGTGTAAAACTGAACCACTATCCCTACGCTTTAAAGGTCCTATCTTAGAGGACTGACACCATGATTGCATTCCACCTTCCAATGAATCAGTAGGTCAAGGTGACTCAATCTCCTAGACTTCTTAAACTCTCTGCTACAGCCCTGGTGCAGGCCTTTAACCTCTCAATCCTGCCTCTGTGACTCTTCCAATCCATCCTCTACACAGCAGACAGTGATCTTTCAACTATATATATCACTGCTGCCATCCCTTTGCAGTTGCTTCCACAGCCTACAAGTTGTTCTGGCATGGAGGCTCACCATGGCCTGACTCACTCCTAACCGCCTGTCCAGCTTCAACCCTCACCACTAAGTTCCAGTCTTACTAATGTAGCTTAAGTACCTGAAGAGAAGAAGGCATGTTGTTTCATGAGCCCTGCGCCATGTCACGTGCTGTCCTCCCCACTTGGGATATACTCCACCTTCACTCCATGCTTTGCCAAGTGAAGCCATATTGATCCCTTCAGATTCAGTTCAAGCATCGCCTCTTCTGTGAAAACAGTCCTTTCTCTGGAGCAGGGGAAATTAATCCCACCTGCATCAGTTTCCTACGGCTGCCGTTACAAAGTACCACAAACTGGATGGCTGAGAACAACAGAAATTTATCTTCTGACAGTTCTGGAGGCTGGACTTCTGAAATCAAGGTGTCAGCAGCGCCACCACACTCCCTCTGAAGGCTGCAGGGAAGCACCCTTCCTTGCCTCTTCCTAACACTCAGTGGTTGCCAGCATGGTTGACAACAATCTTTGGTGCTCCTGGCTTCGTAGCTGCATCACTCCAATTTCTGTCTCCGTCTTCCCATGGTATTCTCCCTGTATGTCTCTATGTCTATATTCCCCTCTTCTTATAAGGACACCAGTCATTGGATTAGGGCCCACCTTAAACCAGTTATCATTTTAATTTGATTATATCTGCAAAGACACTACTTCCAAATAAGATCACATTCACAGGTACTAGGGAACTAGAGCTTGAACATATCTTTTTGGAGGACAAAATTCAACCCACCATCTGTTCTCCCACCGCATCTGAGCACACCATAAACACTGACATAGTAATATAATTATTTCCAGCTGTGTCATCCACCAATAACTTCTCATTTATCTTTGTATCCTAAGTCTCTGGCATACAGTAGTTCCTCAATAAAAGTTGAAGAATCTGTAAAATGCTTCCTTCCCTTAGTCCTTTTCCATTTCATACTTCCTTTCTTTTCACTACATCACAATTTTCTAACACATTCACACATAAACGTGATCATGATTTGGTAGTTTCTAATCATGTGTAGTACTGAGACACTACTTTTCATCTGTTTTCGGCATTGGCTTCAAATGGATATATAACACAGTCGACACTCTCCAAGTAAACCATGTTTACTAAACTGATATTAAGTATAAAAGTCAGCCAGAAATAATGATAAAATGTCTGCTGCTAACAGCTCACACACTCGGATAAATTCATAGTGAACAGAGGCGTACTCGTATATACACTATCTACATGTTTATAGCAGATGTTAACTGGGGATATCTTTGGGTGCAAATTTCAAGGATGATATAAACGCCAATATAAAAACAAGTCATGCTACTCTATTCGACAGATTAGAAATGGAATGTTTTCCTACCAAAATACAGGAAGCCTTGCAAAAAACCTTTTCCATCTCACATTGCTCTGAAGCCATACAGATAAGGGACGCGGTGTTTTTACCAACTGCCCCATGCAAAAAACACATACTACACAAACACTACTTTCTTCTCTGTCCATAGACGAACAGAGAAAACACCGAAGAAAGCAGTATTAAAATTACACGTAATCTACCCTCCACGACTGCGAGAAACACCGTCTTTCTGGATGCTTTCCATTGACACCCACCCGCGGTCAACTGCCCAGTTGGAAAAATCATTAGGAAAAAGAGGATTAACTCTCCCAATGCTAAGAACGCTGGAGACAAAGGGTCCTTTGTAGCAAATAGGAAACAGCGGAGGGGCAGAAAACCAGAAGAAAGGCGTTAGGGTGGACACGTCATGAAGTGGAAACCTTGTTTAAAAACTCAGGAGGGGTGGAAGGCGCCGCTCTCGCCGAGGGCTCCGCCTGGGGGGGGGTCTGGTGCCGCCACGGGAGAGCAGGAAGGCCAGCGGCCTTGCAAAAAGGGCCAAGGCTCCCCCGAAACGCCGCTCCACCCACACCCCAAGGGACGAAGGGAGCGGTCGATCGCCTCCCGACCCGGAGAGGCGGGAAGGGTGGTGAGGCCGTCCCCCAGCGGCGCGCGGAAGGCGCAGCCCCAGGCTTGACCGGAACGGAGGCGGCAACCCCACCACACGACGAGCGGACTCGGGACCGCGATGTACCTTTAACGCCCGCCATGTCTCCCGAACTGGGGCCGCGGCTGCTTCCGGCTTCCTGCCACGGCCCGGGCAGCCTGCCCAGGCCAGACCAGGAGTCGCCCCGCGGATCCCGAGCCCGCCCCGGCCACGCAGAGCCCCGCCCCCGCCGGTGCAGAACTCCGACCTTAGTTCGCAAACGCCGCGCCTGCTGGTCCAGACCCCGCCCCCGCCACGCAGAGCCCCGCCCCCGCCACGCAGAGCCCCGCCCCCGCCACGCAGAGCCCCGCCCCCGCCACGCAGAGCCCCGCCCCCGCCACGCAGAGCCCCGCCCCCACCGGTGCAGAACCCCGCCCCAGCTCGCAGAGGCCGCGCCTGCGAGTTCAGATCCCGCCTCGCTACTCAGAGCCCCGCCCCTGACGGTACAGAGCTCCTCCCCTAGCTCTCGGAGGCAGCGCCTGCGGCTCCAGACCTCGCTACCGCTACTCAGAGTCCCGCCCCTGACAGTGCAGAGCTCCTCCCCTAGCTCGCGGAGGCCGCCCCTGCTGGTCCCGCCTCAGCCCTCACCGGCCCAGAATTCCGCCCCCAACTCTCAGAGGCCGCCCCTGCTAGTCCTGACCCCGCCCCCGCCACCCAGAACTCCGCTCCTGCCAGTCTAGAACTCCACCCCCCAGCTCGCAGAGTCCAGCTCCAGCCCAAAGATCCCACCTGGCCCCACAAAGCTTTCCCAGAGTAACCCCAACCCAGTGCCCTGAGCCCTCCTGGTAATCCTCAAGCGCGTTCAATGTGGGTTGGGACCTTGGCTCCGCCCCGACCGCGGGCCCAGAGTCTCTCCCGGGCCGCTCAGAACACAGTGCACGCAGCGGGGGATCCTCCCTGAGCCTTCCTGAGAACGGAGACGTAGAAAGTGGGGAGAGGGAGGAGAGGGAAGGAGGGGAAAAGTTGCAATCGATGGGAGAGGGACACCGACTCACTAACCAGTGTTATGTACCCTGAGCTCCCAAGTGCGTGCTAGTGTGCGAGTGTGTGCCTGTCTGCCTTCACGTGACTGTGGCAGAGGAGGGGCGGGGTACCGGAGGACAGACCCCTTAGGAAACACACCTCGTTAAGAACTTGATATTTGCATAGGTTTGCTTTGCTTAATAGCAACGCTTTACTGAAACTAGCGGGGTTTTTCTTTACTCCGTGGTTTATTTGTAGAGACGAAGACCATATAAGCTTTTGTGTCCGAAGCTTTCATGAACCTTAAAAAAAAAAAAAAAAAAAAAGCTATTATTTTTATGACGGGGCCTCAAAGTTTGCAGGTAACCAAGGCCAGCTTTTAGATCTCTGAGAGCCATTGTATACTTATCTTACTCACAGGAATGGAGAGTTCTGTTTTGGCAAAAGCAATCTAGAAGATTATTGAAACAGTCTAGTCCAAATGTTTCATCTTACATTTAAGGAAAGAGGTGCAGAAAGGATAGGACTTACCTGTCACACAGCTATTTGGAGGAGGTTGCATTCTGGGCCACTTCCCCTCATTCTAGCTGAGATCCACTCTACGTGATGGAGTGGTCCCTCTTCTCTTGCTTTTTCTCAGTTTTCAAAAGGACTGAAAGACAAAGGAATCTGTGGAAATCTAGTTTCCCCTGGCTACCTGAGAAGTATAAATTGCACATTAGGCATCAAAATTGCACATTAGGCATGTTATTGTTTCAAGAAATGTCTATTTGTTGATTCAGTGGAGTATTTTTCTAGCTGTCAGTTTATTTTTCTAGCTCCTCTCATTTCTCCTCATAGATGGATGGCACATCACTGAAAACAGCATTGTAATACCTGACTCACTGCAGATGTTTGGAGATCCAATACTACACAGCACTTTTTACTTTGGAGCCTTCAATCTACTCAAGAGCATTGGCAGTGTATGCCACTTTGGTTTAAGGATTATTTTGAGCTGAAGGCAGTTAGGAAGAAGCATATAGGTACAAGGTACTAGAAAAGAACTCTGCCCTCCCTCTATTTGCCAAAAAGCAGGATATAAGTTTACGAAGGTGTACCTCCTGCCTGCTCTACCAGGAAGGACAAAGATTAATCACCAGAGACAATTTTAGACCCCTGTCAGCCTGGAGACAACACAAGAAAAATCTACATGATAAACTTTAGTATTTAGCCTTTATCTGCAACTAGTCTCTCATATATTTGTCTTCCAACAATTTGCTGCCCCTACTCAAGGTCCTTTATCTTGTCATTTCTTTAAAAATTTATTGTTCCTTGGCTAATATGCTATATAAGCCCAAGTTCTAACCAAACCTTTGAGTTAGAGCACTCAAGGGAACCTGCGTATCAGACAAGCCCTGGAAGTCTGCGGTTTTTAGCTCTCTTCCTGTAGTGCTAAGCTACTCTCATGGGGAAGATATTCTATGGGGTTAAATTTCCCTCATTCCCCCTTCCATTTCCAACCACCCACTCTGTCTCCAGAGAGCCTAAATAGGGTTTGCGGGAGCCTTCCATGTCAGCCTGACTCCAGTCCCACAGAAGATAAGTGATTTTAGAGAAAACTGACAACACGTCAGAGGCAGAGTTTGGTTTGAGCACCCTAGGCTCAGGAGTAAGATACTGGAAGGTGGTATGAAAGAAAAAGTTGAGGTGTTTGCCCCAGGGTAATGTCTGGAATTTAAAAAATGCTGGGACAGTGTTTGTCTTGAACAAGTTTTCTGCCCACGCCAGCTGTCCTTTCCAGGTTACCAATCACCTTAAAGAGAAAGCTATTTTGCCATAGGCTTTAACCATCTGAAAAAAATCTGCTTTTCTTTTGCCTGATGTTGCACTGAAAAAAACTGTTCTTCTACCTACTCCTTCCACATTTTCTCAAGAATAAGAGTCATCAAAAACAGAAAGTAAAGCCCTAAAAACCAAATCCTTATCCCCAACTTGCCATTGATATGTTACTTGTAAGATCTGTGACCTCTGTCATGCTGCCTAGGACTACAGTGGACTTACTGGGATGAATTTTAATATTCTCTCCTTGCACTCAATAATCTCGCATGATGAGCTAGGTTTTATTGTCTCTGTCTTACAGATAGGAAAACAAGCTCCCAGTAACCAGTGAATAGGGAAGCTGAGATCAAGTCCCAAACTGTTCAACTCTAAAGTCAGATGGTCAGCACTTGTACTGCTCCCCACAGTAGATCTTATGCACCAAGAAGCAAGAATTCTTGTAGTAATTAGAAACAACAGTAACCCCTTATGCTTCACAGGGCATCAAATCCATTAACTGTCTTAATTTTCTCCAACATATCTATTAGCATCTTGCATACAGTATACACAAAATGTTGGCTGAATTAACAAATATTAATAAGTTTACCATACACAGTATCATCTCTCCCTATCCTCAGAAAAAAAATGTAGCCTCGAGCTCCAGCTCTGGGTAAATTTCTCCATGCTTTAGCTTCCTGAGGTAAGATTTACAAAAACCTGTCTCTCAGAATCTTTGGGAGAATTAAGTGAGGAAAAAAAACATATATAAATATATATATATATATGGTAACACCTAGGGCAGTGCACACAAGATAAATGTCAGGATGTTATATCTATACTGGGGCAGGCTTGCAAGTCAGTGCATAAGTTAAATGCAAGAATGATGCAACACTAATTGAAATCCGTAAATGTTGGTTTTCCTTCCTAATGCTCAATCACTACTTCTTTTGACATAGCTATTCCCTTTACAGAAAGTACAATGCAAACCTCTTTGCCATTTTATGTAGACAGATCTCTGTAAACCCAAGCAGATAAGGAATAAGGACCAAGGTAAAAGTAACTTTGGGTTGCCTTTTCCTACTTGTGTCACTCCCTAGAATATGAGGTTTCCATTTAATTCCAGCTCCAATACCCACCTACAGTGATATACTTTGTCTTATTTGCTATCAGTAACAATAACAATAATTACTATTTAGTGAGTACCCACTTGTTAAGAGTTTATATACACAGTTCTTAATTCCTCCATTGCAGGGTTGTTAGAATTCTATTTTACAGGTGATAAAATTAAGACTCAGAGAGTTCAAGAAACTTGTCCAATATGAGTCTGTAAGGCTCGGCACAGTGGTTCATGCCTGTAATCCCAGCACTTTGGGAGGCTGAGGCTGGAGGATCACTTGAGGCCAGGAGTTCAAGACCATCCTGGGCAACACAGCAAGACCCCGTCTCAAAAAAAAAAAAAAAACCCCAAAAACAGGCATGGTGGCTCTCACCTGCAGTCCTAGCTACTCAAGAGGGCTGAGGTGAGAGGATCACTTGAGCTCAGGAGTCAGAGGTTGCAGAGAGCTGTGACAGACCCACTGCATTTCAGCCTAGGTGACAGAGCAAGGCTCTCTTAAAAAAAAAAAAAAAAAAAAAAGTCTATAAATGGAAAAACTAGGATCTAAACCCAGTCTTTTAATCTCAAACCAACATGTATAACTATTCCCAAAAACCATGATTTATCTTTAGAATAATCAAAATCTGCTACTTGAGCTAGCTTCCCTGATAGGTGTTTCCAGTGGGGAGACTGACTTGTTGCTGCAATAACTATTTCTGGAATTCAAATTTTTTCTTTTGTTGTTGTTGTTGTTGTTTTAGTGAGGTGGAAATGAACTATTCCTGCAGTTACTGCATTACCAGGCTGATGGAATGGGTGGGGAAACTCCTATTCCATCTCCCTGCTCCAAAAAATCCATTTAAAATATTGTTCATGGATAAAAGACATATCAGATGTTAAACTGATAAAATTAGATGCTACATTTATTTTAGCCAAAAGGCCAAAAAGCAATTGGAATTCAACTTTTTTACTCATTCCCTACACAGATTGTGTTTCATTCACAGCATTAGGATTCAACTTGAACATTCTTCCACACGTAGATAGTACAGTGATGGGTAAAATGCTTTTGAATTACAGCATTTGTTTCCAAAGAACTAAAATATCTGAGACTTTGTTTCTATGATAAAGTCCCAGACTTCCAGGTTCAATCCTTTTGCCTCAACATACAGATTCACTTTTTTGAAAATCTTTTAATTTTCTGGCTAGGAGACCAGGATTTCTATGCTAATTCTTTTTGAAACATATATCATGTAGCATAATCAAAATCATGTGTGCGCACATGTGTGTGTGTGCGTGTGCTGGGGCAGGAGTGATTAAATATAAATCCAGAAATCCTGTCAGATTACATTTTGATGCATGCTTTTTGTATTCTCTCCTCATAACTTTCCTTAAAAGTAAATCATGTCAGAAGGTGGCATTCAAGCTCGTCATCATATTCCTACAAGTACCCAAATAACTTAGATTTCTACAAATATTTTTGAACCTTTTAATATACATTACAAATATTTTAGACCAATCACATTTTGTTGTAACATATTTACAAAACAAAAAATATATTACAATAAATATGATGAAACAGTGAATCTGATCAACAACAAGCTTTGTCACAACCAGTTATTTAAAAGGAATGCAAAAACCTGTTGGTCTGCATTTATTAAGAGTTTTGAGATAAACAGGGGTCTAGAATTATAATGACTCCGGAAAAGAGATGTGGGGGGAAATCCCCAAATTTAAGTTAAGTAAGATTCTTTCTCATTGCTAATTACATAATGTTTAATGATGTTTTAAACTGTGAACATTGATGAATTATCCAAACATGATACAAAGCTAATGTAGTTCTATCATTTCAAAATACGTGACATCCACAGAATATCCTTTTAATTGTTATCATTATATACTGTAGTTCACACAATATCTACAAATGTGAATGAGAAAGAAAAACAGGTCACAGCAACATGTCTCACATTCCAATTTTAAATAAGACAAGCACATACTGGATCAAACATTATTTTATAATACGTTAATAAATAACACCTAGTTTGTTATGGTTACCTTGAACAGTTTATGACTGTATATTTAAAAAGAGAACATTTTCTTCGAGTTTCACATTGTCAGTAAAAGGTAAAATAAATAATGAACTTTAACAAACAAACAAACAAACAAAACAAAAGAGAGAAAGAGATCTATGTAGAACCTAAAGTATTTATGACATGCCGCTTTTCCGGTATAGCTTGCCACAAGAAAGTTAAAACAAAAACAAAAAATGATTGTCTTTTCAAAACAACTTTTAAAAGCTTTTCACAATATTGAGCATGAACCTTTGAAGATTAGCATGAAAATCTTTTTGCCATCTGCTTTGTGCATATATTTAATATATATGTATAATGCACATTGTATATGTGCACACAAAAGAGATCTACTAAAGTCACAGAATAGCAAACTGCTTACCCCTTAAAATGAGAACCAGCCAACACATTGATCTGAATCCAGCCAGTCTGAGATCTGGAAAGCATTCATTCTTGCTTTGCTTTCACAAATGTCCCTGTATGAATGTTGTTCCTGTGGATCCCCAACTACTTTTAAAACAATAAAGCCCACTGTAATAATTCAATGGGTCTAGATTTGCCTTGTGGGGAGGTGGGACCTGGTTTCTCAGAGCAGATACTGACAAGCCATCTGACTGGGTCTGCAGATGAGTGCAGCTCTCTCACTGTGATCGTGCCATTCTCTTAACTCTTATTCAGTGTTGTCTTCTATTCTCTTACCACAACCACTCACAAACCTAGAGAACACTGAGTCCATACTAGATATTGGTCCTGATAAATTGTGAACAGGCCAAACTATCTTACCACCTGTTTCCAGCTAAGAATGTTTTCTTGGCTAAACAAAAGAAGAGCATTAAGCCTTATGGCAAAATTAGATGTTTCATTTAAACCAGGTTTAGAGTTGTTATAGTAGTAAGACTTTTTATTTAATTAATCACAGTTTTCTAAAGGGAAAGAAGGGTAGCAGCCCACCTTCCTAACCAGGAATAAAGATTTCGACATCTTCAGAGTCCCTATTTTCTTTAGCCAGCATTTTCATTCATTTTTAGCTTATTCAGAAAGTTGGTGGTAATCACTGGACTGTAGTTTAATCACTGGACTATTATCACTCCCCACAATTCAAGTTCCTTTATATTTGTTAGTCCTCTTGACCAAAAGACATTTACAGTATTATGCTAAAGGCCTCAGTACATTTTTACTTAAAAAAAAATACCTGGTGGTTTTGTTCTTGGAGTCTGCATAAAGCCACTCCTCAAATTATATCTTTCCAAGAAAAATCTAGAAACCATTAAACCATCATATAACTCTATTATCATAACTTTTGCTCATTAATCCTATTCTCAGACAATGTGATGGGTGTTATGCCTTCACGGGTGGTGGCCTCTGTTTTCCATTTCGCTAGGTAGAATGCTGAGTAGGCTCCCCAAAGGGCAGGGTGGAATGTGGTGGTTCTGCAAGGTCATCTGACTAGAAGTTCCTCTCATGCTTTGGATCTTTTATGGTGGGAACTTTGAGAAACCAAACATCCACATTCCTTATCAATGAGAAATTAATTCATGAGTAACTTAACGGTTTAGTACTGAAAACATGTTACTGGAGTTTTTGGTTCATCTGCGAAAACCTCAGAATTGTGACGCACACTAAGCATTAGCACAGGTCTGCAGCAGAGATGGAAAAGCTCATAAATTAATATAAGGGCTTTTGGCCTTGGTTTTCAAATTCAGACCAGGCATCATTGAGCTCCATGAAAATCATCTTTGCATATTGTTCATAGGGTTGCCCAGTAGCCTGTAGAGAAAACAAAAACAGACATTAGATACCACAGACCAAAATTTTATTAATATGAAATTTTTCACTGCCAATATATGGGCTCTAAGTAATGGAGATGTTTTCCTATTTGGCCATTTCTCCTTTTCAGCTTAATCTACTATATCTGACCCAAATTACTATAACCTCCCCATAATGCCCTCCCCCTAGAAATGCACAAGGGTAGTAGTAACCCATCAAGAAGCAGACAACAGAGAGCTTATCAGGCAGCACAAGATGTATCTCTGTTCTCCAGAAGTATCTGCCAAATGACAAAGGTTCATGACAGTCCATCTCCATTGACTGTTTTTAACTCCCATTTTCCCATTTCTAAATAGTTCTTTGAGAGTCATAATGGGGCATAGAGTTTGTGGATTTTTCTGGGCTCTTGTTTCTCCTTCTCTTTTGATTCATCGAAATTCAAGCACTACCATTGCTTCTCATTAATTCTTCTTTTCAGACTAGTACAAGAAAATGTGGAGAGATGAAAATCAAATGCATCAAATTCAAGCCTGTGTTCCCAAGTGGCACTTCGATCATAACTTCAGGTCATATGACTGGTATAGTCTATGTGACAGCAAGATGACTCACTTCTTGCTGAATGTTTCTATGTATTATATGATGATTTCATTTGGCCATGAGTTAGTTGAAGTTTCTGACAAGGTAGAGCCCTTAGATGTATATATACTTCAATGAAAACATAAACTGACATAATCAATACAGTGATAATCAAGAGTGGCAAATTTAATTCCATTTTGAATATTTTATTGATTCTCACAAATTTTACCAACTACATTCTGAAGCTTTTTCATTACCATCCTAGCTAACTATACTGTTGTATCTCTAAAGGAAAGGAGTTTTCTTCTGTCCAGCTCTTAGCCTGTCCTTACTATTGTAAGCCAGGACACAATTTACTTTTTCTTTTCTTTTTTTGGAGACAGGGTCTCCCTCTGTTGCCCAGGCTGGAGTACAGTGGATCGAGCTCAGCTCCTTGCAGCCTTGATCACCCAGGCTCAAGTGATCCTCCTGCCTCAGCCTCCCGAGTGGCTAAGACTACAGGCTCATGCCACCACACCAGCTAATTTTTGTATTTTTTTTGTAGGGACAGGGTTTTGTCATGTTGCCCAGGCTGGTCTCAAACTTGAGGGCTCAAGCAATTCGCCTACCCCAGCTCCCCAAAGTGCTGGGATTACAGGCATGAGCCACCATACTCAGACACAATTTACTTCTGAACCCTAAAAATTAATCACTGGGTAAATCTTACTCTCTCTAAATAAGCCCCTGTAATATATAGTTTGATATCTTCTTTCTCATTTCATAAAGTATAACTATTTGTTTAAATATCTGATTTCAGCTCATTGACTTAATTTTATTAAAAATAGGTCAGATCAACCAGCACATTTAAAGTAAAACACATACTCATAAGATAATGAAGCAAGGACCTGACAAGTTACACAACAGGGCAGGTTATACCCACTTTATCTGGGTGCACCACCAGGACAGCCTTCCTGTACACCTTCTTCACCTGCTCTGGTGTTACCAGGTCTGCCATGCCAACTGGTTTCCACTTGGTCTCCCCAGCCCACAGCACGGTATGCATCGTGGAGAGAAGGGCTCTGATATTTCTTTCTTTGCCTTCAATCCATTCCAGAATCTGTAAACACAAAGGGGATTAAGAAATTCAAATGCTTACTTACTAGTTCAGAAGGTTTCCACTAGAACTCTAGAAACCCCTTCTGCTCCAGCAACATCAAAACACTTAGGGCAACCTGTATAATCCAAGCTGTTTCCTCACCTGGAATGCTTCTCCTCCTCAACCTCCTACCTTGTCTCCCTGGTTAACTCTATCATCCTTCAAAAGCCTGCTGAGGAATTTCACACTGTTAGACTTTGCGAGTTTGAATTCCTTTCTCTCCCATCCCCAACCCCGGAGTTATACTCAATATAAACTCCATGAGGGTAGATACTGCACTAAATAAGTAACCCTTAAAAAAGGGCCAAACTTCTCTGGGCTACTCTACCTTAAACATGTTTCTACCATAATATGTATCACACTTTATTGTAATTGTGTGTTTCTCTTTGCCTGCCATTAGGCAGAGCTGTTTGAGGAAAAGTATTATTTCTTATATATCACTGTATCTCAGAACCAAATAATAAACCTGGTGCAGAACAGAGCTGAAAAAGGCTTGTTACATGAATTGACCCATTTAGTCATTTATTTGAACTATGAACATTCACAGTTTGAACAAATGAGGTGATTAAGTCAGAGGGATCATAAAACTGTATCAGCATTGAGTACCTAACAGGAGTTCAGCTAAGTGAGTGTTGCTGGATGAATGGTTTAGTCACATTAATGACAGCTACCCTCCCAAACAATTACATACCCTGTACCAATTAAATAATCAAACATGGCTTAAATGAAATAAACAGCTTTCTTTTATAGGAAACTGTCCAAGTTTGCCTAATGAACAAAGGTTATTGAGATGAAGCACAATGTTTTTGGAAGAAATATTAAGCCTCTGTGACATTGGGTGGAGTGAAAAACATGCAAATGAAAGACCCTACATTGTACTAAAAAATGTATCAAAGAATCTAAGTTATATTAGATGTATATTATATACATCTGCAACAAATCTATCAGGAAATTATACAGAACAGTGGTATATGTTTTCAGAATGTGTTAAGATTGACTTGCCGTTCAAGTACTGGTTTTGCAGATGCTTTAATACAGAGACAGATTACATCCTCCTCTTTCAGTTTGTTGTAGTATCAGCATATTTAGTATTTTGTCACATAGGAACTCAACCTCTCCATCTGTGAAGAGCATTCCAATTCTCTTGATCTTTACAAACTCTTCCAGACCTCATACCACTCATCAACAGAACCACCCTCTGTTTCCCAGCTAATCTGCATCCGCCTGTCCATACAACATCTTCATCTATGAAGTTATGTGGTTTTTTCAGCTGTGAAACAAAGGGGTTAGATTCGCTGATTTGCAAACTTAAAAAAAAAAAAATGCTGAAACACACTAAAACAGTATGTTGATTTGAGGAAAAAAGTATGTTGATTTGATTTGAGGAAAAAACCTCAAATCTAATTTTACCTAAACCTCCAGAATCAGAAAGAGAGAAAAGTGGAACTGCTTTGGTTAAAAGTAGAGGGAGACAATGGGGAAGACAGGAGCCACACTTCCCTCAGCCTTTCTGTCCTCTACCTTCCAAAGCTCCAGGTCTAATGTTGCAGGAATTGGTAAGTCTCAGGTACATAAATATTTCTCTATCGGTAGAGAAAAGATCCTGGGGGCTTCAGTCAATCTGGTTTAATAAAAAAGCTCTCAAGGCAGAAAGAGAAAACATAAATAATGCATTCTTCTTACCAGCAAATTCTAATGACTCATCTTTAGAATGTGAATGCCATCTGAATAACAAAATCACCTCTTAGAAAGTGCCACTGCTCATTTGAACAGGCAAACAAAAGAAATCTATATTGCCATATCATGGAATAACATTTATTTTATTAAAGAAAGTAAACAGTGTGTGCAACCTCCTCGAAGCTACTTTGCTATTAAAGGGCACAGCTGTACTCAAATCACAGCTGCAAAGACCAAATGAAATAGAGTGGCCACCAGAAATCTACTATCATGCCTTTTATAGGTGATATGGTCTGAATGTATGTGTCCCCCCCAAAATTCCTATGTTGAAATTCTAACTCCTGAGGTGATGGTATTAGGAGGTTAGGGCTTCCCATTGGGAGGTGATTAGTTCATGAGACAGACTTCTTATAAATGGGATTAGTGCCCTTATGAAAGAGGCCTGAGCAAGACCTCTTTCTTCTGCCTATGAGGACACAGGGAAAAACCACCATCCATGAACCAGGAAGACGGCCCTCACTAGACACCAAAATGGCTGGCACCTTGATCTTGGACTTCCCAGCCTTCCCAGAGGAAAAAAAAAAAATCCTGTTGTTTATAAGCCACCTAGTTTATGGTATTTTGTTATAGCAGCCTGAATGGACTAAGACAATAGGTTAGTCTCATGCTGATAGCTCCATACACATGACTTTATCACATGACTTTGTCATATAGGATAATCAAGCTGCGTCAGGGGCCTCACTCACCTTTAATTTCTCAGGATCCATTTCCTTAGCCATTTCCTCCTTTCTCATCTCAGCTATTGTCCGAGGCCCCTTTTTGTCTCTGTGAGCATTGAAACCTTGACCAGAGAGTAGGTCTTCAAAATCAGCTGCTTTTTGTTTCCCTTCTGCAATATAATTTTTGAAAATCATTATAGTTTTCATTCTTAAACATAATGCTGTATCATTATCTCACAGCACCTGGAGTCTTCAAGATGTTTTTAATATGCATTCAGTCCCTTAACCCTCATGCTTGCTTACCCTGTGAGTAGGGTAAGAGACTCTTGCATCCATTCTACAGATGATGAAAATGAATCTGTCCAGAATCATATATGTGGCAAGGTTAAAACTGGAGGCTGGATCATGAAGCCAAATCCAATTCCATTTCCACTGTACCTTCTCTTTAGATGAGGATACTCATTATCCCTCCAGATTATAACTAACTCATACCAGTGTTGGCACTGGGATCTGGGTTTTGGTACTTGAAATTCATGCATGCTACCACTTCTCTGCCCATATTCTGTTGATATTTTAGTCAATCACTTTGCTCTTTCTCTCCAAGTCTGGTTGTAGCCTCATAATCTTTCTCAATTTGTTTGGAGAGGCAGCCGAGCATGGTGGCTAGGAACAAAGACTTTGGACCCCAACTCCCTGGGTTTGAATTCCAGCTCTGCCACTTATTAGTGATGTAACCTAGGCAAGTTACTTATTATCTCTATTCCTCAATTTCCTCATCCATAAAATGGGGATGGTGTTAGGAATATTACTCACCTTATGGAGTTGTTTTGAAAATGCATTAGTTAACATTTAAAATGCTTAGAATAGTGCCTGGCTATCTAAATGCTTGCTAAAACAAAATAGAACCAAAACATAACAGTCCATACAGTCAATTCAAATCAACCAAAATCAGCTTTTGAGTTGAAAACCATTTGCTATCTCTATACTGTAAGACATACACATACCTGTACTTGCACACACTGAAATGTAAGTGCTCTGAAACTAGGGATTTTATTTCTTGTTCACTGCTGCATCCTCAATGTTTTCTACACTGAAGATGCTCCATAAGTATTTGCTGATTGAAGTCACTTGCCCCACATCTATCTACTCACAAATGGAGGGGAATTGGCATGACTCTACGGAATTGTCCAGGAAATATCCCTGCTAGTCAAGAACAAACATGATGTTACATATCCCCAACAACTGAATTCCTAACATGCTGGTGTTGTGAGAAGGACCTGTGTTCTAGCCAGTAGAGTGTAGCAATAAAGGGCAGGGGTTCTGGAGCCAGATTGCCAGGGTTCGAATCCTGGCTCTGTCGCTTATAAGCTGTATAAACTTAGGAAATTACTTCATCGATCTGTGTCATGGGTTCCCCACCTATGATATGCGGTTGATTTTGAAGATTATAAGAAATAATACAGGAGTCCCCCCACTTATTCACAGGGGGTATGTTCCAAGACCCCCAGTGGACACCTAAAGCTGCAGATAGTACCAGACCCTATATATACAGTACTTTTTTTTTTGATCTGATAACCGAGATGGCTACTAAGTAAGTAATGGGTGGGTAGAGAATACAACATAGATGTGCTAGACAGAGGGATGCTTCACATCCTAGGCAGGATGGAGTAAGACGGTGCGAGGTTTCATCACGCTACTCATAATAGTGCACAATTTGAAATGTATGAATTGCTTACTCCTGGAATTTTCCATTTAATATTTTCAGACTGCAGTTGACCTCAGGTAACTGAAACTGCAAAAGATAAAACCACAAATAAAGGGGGATGCCTGTACATGAAAAATGCTTAGGATAGCGCCTGACATACAGTAAGGACTCAATAAATGTTAGCTACAGCTACTAGGAAGAGCAGAATTGCCTTCCCATGTTCCATAGAGAGAAAGGCCTCTTCCCTCACCATGTTCCTATGTACTTCATTGCAGGGTCTGACAAAATCAACTGAAATATAAAATGTACCAAAACAGGCTTTTAATAAACTAAAATCTAACCATCCTTCCTATGCAAAAATATTACTTTTCACTCATTGTCAAGATCCTATCCAGAGTATCCTCCAGCCTCAGGCGTTGGCACATCATAGGTACCCTGCTGATCTCAGGAATCCACCAAACAGAGCATAAGAAAGACCAAGTTTTCCAAGACACATACAGTCCTCCAACTGGGACCAAAAGGTAAATATGACCAATGTGCTTGAAAGATTCCCCAACTTTTTCTTCCACTTCCTCTTCCAAAGGAATAACAGCTTTAAGATGCATCTACCTCTCCACTCATATCCCTTCAACATTCATTTAGTGCCTACTCTATGCCAAGCACTATGTTAGGTGCTAATGATACCATGGTAACTAAGACACAGTCCCTGCCCTCCATCTGGTTCCAGTCTGGAGATAAACAGACAAGTGAGCCCACAGTCACAAAATGGTACAAAAGTTAGGAGCATAGTCAACCCAGGAGGCTCCAGGTACAGCGCTGGGGGTAGGGATCATGTTGTGTCTCTACAACTATAAGATTACCTCAGAAACTACTGAATTGACACTACGCAGAAACTACTGTCACCTTCAGACAGACACATTCAGGCAGTGTGACAACACAGACAGGCTGCCCTATAGCTAGGTCCCATACCATTACCCTTACCCAAATTACTTGATCCTTTCCCACGTTCGTTCTGGCCCCCAGGCATGGCTGAGAAGCTCACGTTGTAGTTGGGTCGGTTCTGGGGAGAGGAGTGGGGCATGCTGGGCTGAGGCTTAGGCTGTGGCTGCTGCCAGTTGTAGGCACCTCCCTGCTGCCACCCGCCACCCATAGGCTGGGGAGATGCCTTCTGTGGCGAGCTGAGAGGCGGGAATCCTCCACCCAATCCAGTTGGTGTGGTGGGTTTGCTGGCAAATGAAGAACTACCTAAAGAAAAAAAGAGATAAAGAAGGTAAAACTATTTTGAGTGGCCTCCAACTCTTGTGTCTTAAGACACTGTTTGCAGTGGCTTTAATAGCCATTCCCTTGACTGACAGCACAAGTAATCTTCCTAATATAGATAAAGCAATTGCAGGCATACATATTATTTCCTTAATCCCCACAATAACATTTTTAGGTATGTTTTAATGGCCTCATTTTTCCTTCAGATGAGCAAACTGCCGGTCAGAGCAGTTAAGTGATTTTTCTCAGAGGCACACAGCAAGTGGCTGAGCCGAGACTTGATTCTGGATCTTTGCCTCCAGGTCAAAAGAGCCCTGGCTCTTCCCACTGTGCCATCCTTCCCCACCCTTCCATCTTCTAAGTAGATTCTGTTTCTTCACTAGAATAAAATTTTTTAAAAAACTACCAAATGACAAGAACGGGGAATAAAACAGTAAGTCCACTCATTAAGGTGCTACTTAAACTTCAATTATTAGGATTAATCATTTTTTGTTATAAAGCATGGTTAGTGCCCAAGAATAAATAAAGATGTTTTGAAATTTCACAAGTAGGTTTTAACTTCATACTACTCGCATTTCACTGAAGGAGAGCAAAAACAGTCAACATTCTGATAACTTTAAACAGGACAAAGGATCTTATTCAAGCTTTAAAAATGATGTTATTTTGTGCCAG